>NC_084460.1:264741191-265043691 GCF_027409185.1 Cynocephalus volans
TACAAAACACCTTCATTTAGATCCAAAGCTGAAAGCAAATCTCTTTCAGACTCAGAAGAATTAGGCAAACAAAAGTAAGTTACTTTTACCTCATCAGAGCTAAACAACAGCAGAGGCAGAAGTACTGGGAGTTGATTAAAGGCATTGTCCTGACCACTGATACTGCCATGGCTAAGCAAGGGCTGCCTTTATGGGACCAGGTCAGGGGACACTGATTTCTCTATTCAACATTGAGGCACCACTTTGTAAATGACACAATCATTTTCGGGTACAAGAGGTACTTTAAATGTGGTAACATTATATCATTTTAGCTATAATGATCATAATTACTTATTTCTTTTAATCACAACCCACTTAACCACTTTAGTACAGAGGACTAGTTCAAGGAGTTTAATTTTCATTCAACATCTAATCTTTGTGTTTACCAAAACCCTTCATGAGCTTTGTTTACTGTCTGCTTGCTGGCCGGTATGTTTGATCTTACAAGACTAGATCAGACAGGGTCAGATAAAATACTGATTACTAGAATAAGCCAGGCTTCAGGAAGTAACACTGGTTTTTAAAATCCTCTTTTCACCCAGCTTTTTAATATTTTGCAAAATAAGCTCAAATAAACAAATGAAATTAAGACAACCAGCAATCAGGATGTTCTTGAGCAACGACTGAGAAAGGAAAAGTGATAGGGATAATTTTGTACTCTGGCCAAAATATGGGGTTTGGTTAGGTCCATTCATTCTAGTGGTATTATTTTATGACACAAATAATTTTATGATAGCCACCAGTATTTCTGTAAACTCTCAATGACCTCTCAGTTCTTGAGACATTAAATACTTGGGATTGACCTCACCAAAGATGACAATTCATTTTGCTTTTGGTACCAGATGAAAAACACTTTAGATATAAAATTATTTTCTTTTTAATTTATTGATTAAGATACATTTAAAATACATGAGACATTCTTTGTTAAGGCACTTTCTTATTTTTACTATATCCTCTGCAAAAGCAGATTGTTATAAGAATATGATTGGTGGTGGTATTTCATACATAATTGCCACTGGGTTTCATAAAGAGGAACAGAAAATTTCACATCTAAATAGAGTTCATACAAAAGAAGAGTTGGGTAAAAGGAAAATAAGTGTTTTATTAAAATGTGTAGAATTTATGAAAGAATAGTTGATGGGATAAATCCTTCATAATCCCAAGATCTTGAAAATAATTTTGTAATAGAATGAATGTTTCTAGGTGTCTGTGGATTATCCTTGTGTTCAACACTAAAACTCCTAAACATTAAACGACTGTTAATTTTGTTTTTTTTTTTTTGCTTTCAGATAAAATGTACAGTTTTTGATACACTTTGTATACTTTTTGAGCTCTACACTGTAAAATCTAAGCCAGAAGCAAGTACAGTATGAGATGAGCAACAATAAAAAAGATGCTGTCTAAACCAACCTACCACCCCACCCACCCACTCACTTTCTTCATATGGAAAGCAGGTTCATGGTCCTGGACCTGAAATCAGAGTACATAAATTCTGTCTCCCCATCCATCCTGAAGTAACAGTAACATTAACTCAGATATGTCTGTGTCAACTGTGATTGTCTTTGAAATTAAAGAGAAAAGGTAAACAGAATGTGCTTTGCTATGATCACTGGGGAAAATAAAGTTAACATGCTAAGCCAAACCAATTTAGGACTTTTTAAAGAATGAGTGTAAATAGTTTAGCTATAATAACAACAAATTCAAAAAATGCACATTAAAATGTTTACTTCAAAATTTAGACAATTCCATTTGTATATAGTTTTCACATCTGTTTTTAATGATATCAAATTATTGATTATTCATTTTTCTCATATTTATTTAAGCATTAACTATAGAATTTGCAATCTGATCTTTTTTTTAATCCTTCCAGTAGACTTTTATTTTTGCCAGGTTTTAGACATATTTACTTTGATCTTTCAGAGTATATAATTATTTTACTGTTTGTTTATTTCCACAACAAGAGAAAAAATCTTGACCTAGGAGATCTATATGTGGCAATTTGTAACAGAATCACATAGCTTATGTTTAGGAAATCATGGTTTTGATTAAGAAGCAACCATTTAGTTCCCACTGTTTTATTAAAACAGACATTAGCAGATAATAGGAAACATATTTAACAACGTAGCCTGCATTTAGTTTGAGACATCAGTAAGTTAGCTTGTGGTTTTCTTCTACACTGAATATCAGCCATGGTACATGTAAATTGGTAACTCTTGGGTAGAAAACTGGAGGTGGGGAGTCAGGGAAGGACATGGAACGCTGACTTCTGGGTTCTCAGGAAGAGTCCCAAAGTAGAATTCTGGTTTTGCTAATATTGATTTCCAAATCTGAAAGCCGTGACTTCTTTTTTTTTTCATTTTGAAACTGAATGGACACAAACTGAAATTTTACAAACCAAATCATTACTTTCCCAAGAGAGATGGTTCCTACTAGATAGGAACTCCCACAGCGACATCTATTCATAGCTTCTATCAAATGAAATGTGCCTGTCTAGGTCCAACACTTCCTTTTTTCTAAGGGTCAAAAGTTAATAAAACACACTTCTCTGAGTGTTTATTTTATGTACACCATTATACCTGTCATGAATTCTTTGTTTTTCCTCCTACTCCCTTGGTTGATGAATCAACACCACTTGAACTGTTTTACAGCAGCTTGTGTTTACTTCACACATACCTTAACCTTCCCTTTTCTCCTCCTACTGACACACACACAGACACACACAGACTTTTCAACAGCAATGACTAGCTCCATCTCTTTGAATAACATGTGTACACAGTGTCTGACAGCCTCTTCAGGTGTGGATCCTTGACCTACCAAATGTAATCAAGGCCTCAGTCTGCTTTTATGGCACTTAAAGATTTAACTGTGCATTTACTATCTTGAAAAAAATATATGGCTTGAAGAATTGAATCTCTAAGAAAGAAAGGAGAAAACTAGAAGACATGAGTATTAATGTGTGCATGCACACACACACACACGCACACACAAATTCTGTAGTGGCAATTCTGAAAACACTAGAGTGAAGAGTTGCCAGTATTTCTGAATCTGAAATTATGCTCCAGCCTATTAAAAGAGGACACTCTCTTCCGTCCTCTTATAACAGCAAGTAAATGGGATCTAACAAATGACCTTGAAGCTGTGTGATTCTTTTGATTTTTAGCCAAAGAGGATATGCTCAAGCACTTTAACAATCCTATTTTAAAAGAAAAACTTGGAGGCAACACTTACAGAAAAGAAACCCTTCTGAACCACGCAATCATGGCTTGTAATGGGAAGGAGTTATTCCTGTTATTCTGTACAAGGGTAAATATTAATATTCTAAAACAAGTGCCCAAATCAGAATCTAAAGGGTTCTTAAAATTTTAGACTACATTGGGGAAAAAAAAAGAATCTTCATTCAATTTTCAGTACACTTAATTTCTCCTGGGTAGCTCAACATTTTGACTTTCCTTATAAACTGTATATTTAGTATAAAATGCTCTCATTCTTTTGTAATTGGAAATATGCTGCCAATTCATGTAAAATCTCATTTCCTCAAAAGGTAACCTTGTAAACAAGCTCCCGAATACTCAATAGCCAACAAGGATTATTTCAACACTGTCTCACCTGAGGAATCCTGCAGGTGGTAAAATAAATAAATTAATCCTTTACTTTTACCTGCCCACCATAAATTGTCATTTGGTCCTCAGACAGAGGCAATGAGCTGTCAGCAAGGCTATGAATACCTATAATAAAGCGTGATCGATGATGTCATAATCATGCAAAATTATGGACTGGAAGGACCTTCAATCATCAATGTTACAAAAAATTTCCCTAGTCCCCTCAAGGACTAGTAGCATTTATCTGAACTGGAGTGAGAACAGAAGTTTTCCAACATTGATATATTTGCAAAGGTAAAATATCACTGATATATTTAAAGGGCTGGGTGGTCTAAATAGCATGCTACTTATTATACAAGAGAATTGTATTTTCAGGACCAAACATAATTCCATATATAATACATTACTGCTAGTATTACAACTACTATTAATTACTATTATTATAATATTATAGCTATTATTTATTAAGAGGTTACTTTGTGCTAATATTATCTTATTTAGTCCTCACAGCTATCCAGTAGCATAGGTACTTCTATTATTTCCAGTTGTCAGATGAGGAGGTTGAGTCTTGGTAAGATTAAATAATTTGCTCAAGCTCACTCAGCTAGCAAGTGGGAGACAAAGATTCGAACGCAAGTTTGCCTGACTGCAGAGCCATGCTTTAACTGCTGCTCCGGAACTATCTCCAAACAAACACAACATCAAAACTCCATCTCTGACCAAAGATTTCCTGCTACCACAAGAGTTGTTCCAATTTGTTAATCAGTGCTCAAACTATAAGTGCTGACGTAACCCAGACTGATTGCTTTTAAATTTCCATTCTAAAGGATTTTGGCCATCATAGGCATCACTTGTGAAAACTATAAACTTCATATATTATGCTAGGAATTTTAGTTTTAACGGGCCCTATTTGGATGTCATAATAGAAATACTAAGAATTTTACCTTTGTAAAAAATTATATATACTATATCTAAAATTAGCATAAATTCCAAACAACCAACAACTCATTAACCTAAGAAACTAAAAACAGGCTTTAAAAACAAAAAAGTCAGTTTACCTTTAATCTTCTTGTACTTTTTATACCATCTCCCAAACTCCTGGCACTTGGTTGCTGACACATTGGCATAATATGTGCTATTTACAATGGATGAAATCATACTCTGAAAAGAAAAAATAAAACGGTTATTATTCAAAAATATGGCTACACCCTTTTTAGGGACAAGAAAGGGCACATTATAGCTCAAAACAATCTCTTTTGTCTTTTAAACTTGAAGTCATCACTTTCCTGTAAATAAACTATTTAACCTCAAACATGATTACCTGAATTTATTCTCCCTTTCACTTACAAATGTACAATGACAGTGCTTTCTCCAAAAAGCCAACCCTGGGACAATATCAAAGATGACGGAGGGGACAGAACATGCAGATTAAATGCAAAGAGGAAGAACAGTTGTGATTTAGGAATCAGAGCAAAAGGTGAGATCAGATACACCAGCATCCATAATCCAAATAATGCCTTTCAGATGTTTCTGTTCTGCTTCCAACTGCAACAAGCTTACACAGCCAAGAATCTGAGAACATCCGTGCTACACACTGCAGAACAACATTTAGGCAAATAAGTTAAATTAATATGATTTATAGAAACGTGTGATTAGCACTTGTGTAAAAATTCACCAAATGAAACAATTAACAGTGCTATTTTAGAGCAGGGGAAACTAAACATAACACTTGTACTGTGTTTCAACCAAAACGAATCAACGCTAAAACTTTCTGAATGTTTAAGTACATGATTCTTCCTTGCTCTTCTTCCCCCTCCTCAGCTCAACCCCTTCAGTGATTTGTTTGTAATCTGGGTTAAAAAGAAAGAGACTTAGCACTAAAAACTTAAAATTAAAATTGCACACTTTGAATTAAATTTCCTATAGAAATATGTTTTGCAGGTACTACAGCATGTTTGGGCCAAAATTTGTGGCAGGTGTTACCTTATACCTGAACTGACTGTGATGTTACATGTGTCTGTTTTATACATACATTTTATTTCTACAAATTTTGTCTAAGAATAAATGGGCATAAACAACTCAAGAGATCCAAATGACCTATGTAAGGTTTTATATCTTCACTTGAAATCTCATCTTTCTCAAAAAAGTTATCCCCAGACATGGAGCAGTTCAGAGAAATCTTAGAACTTCTAATGACATTTCTACAAAGTAGTAGAGATAAAAAGGATAATAAGAAATCAAGTGAATGGGAAGTTACTTAGTAGGAGATTCAAACATCAGCAGACAGTTCTTTATAGATTCCCATTTAAAACATCAGGCTCCCTGTCTTTTTTAATCACTATGTGCTACTGGTGGGGGAAGGGATTCCTAATTCAATTCACAGAAACCTCTTTGGCCCTTCCTACATAGCAAATGGCTAGCCTCCCCCAGTTTCTGATCTATAAACCACAATTCTTTTCTCTAAGGGGAGATAGTAAGAACTCTTTTAATCCCAGGCTCTGAACACAGCACTGAGAACTTGTTATCCTCTGCAAAGGCACAGGACATACAGCCATGGCAGGAGTCAGAGTTAAACCTTCTACTGCAAAATGGTCTAGAAAGCAGATTAAAATGGAAACTGTCTTAGTACTACCTGCAGCTGTTCCTCAACTCTTCCTGGCCCATAAGATGAGACCACAAGCCCACATCACTCCGGCCCCAGATAATCCACATTTCCCTTACTCTCTAGTCACCTTACTTTATCCTAGCTACAGCTACACCTTCATTGACACTGCACAAAGCCAGTGTTAACCTATGTGGCAAGGAAATGAATATTTTGGGCTTCTACTGGTTCCATCACCAGATCTTGGATTTCACACAACTCATTTAAAAAGGATTTGGCTACCCAGACTCTATCAGACTTGTTTTCTTCCCCAGACTATTATAAATTAGTTTCTATCTCTATTGATCACAGAACAAAAAAATAAACAATTAAGCTATGAACTAAGCAAAGGAATTAGGTAGCAAATAAAGACAATTTGCTGGATAATGAGAATCTTTAATCACCAAAAAGGTCTCTTCAAGTTTATGACACATTTTATTCATATTAATTCTTTGCAGGTCTTTACACCTAGTTGACACCCAAAATAGTTTTACTGTTAAGAATTGTTATAATTCAACCTCAGAGGGCTTTAAAAACAGAAGAGATAAATCTTGGAAATACTTTGGAGGAAAGGCCATATTACGTCTGATTATTTCAGTTTCAAACATAAACATTTTCTAACCTTAAATTAGACTGTTATATTCTCATAGTCTTAGTCTGAATCATTAGGCCTCATTAAAATACTCCAAACATAAGCTACAAGGTCACCTTAATGTTAGTATCAATTAATTTTTTAAAAAATCAAAACTTAATGATATGCAACACTGAAAGGGGCTAACAGAGACCCAACACATGCTGACTTTACAGGAAACAATGCTCTCCAGAGGTCTTGGGATACAGAGAGTCTGTATTTACCATATTTCATCCATTCTGAGGCTATTTTTTATACTTTAACATCACTAAAATAGGGGATGCATCTTATAATCAATAGCATCTTAAATCAGATGAGATCCAGTTGATGTAGAGTGGGATGAGTAATGATTACCACCCTGCCAAAAAGGACCTAATTCCATTTACTGCTTTTAAAAATATGTATGTAATTCTGCAGTTTATGCTGCTCTTTTAAATTTGCCAATCATTCTAGAACAACCACACATTAGGACTTTTAGAATCCCCACATCTTTTTGATAAATGAACAAGATCTAAATCTACTTTTTTACTGCAGAATGGAACCACCTCTTGAGTATCCATGTTAATAGAAAGCAATACTGATACATATACCTCAGAAGATATGTGTATTGCTATTTTTAACACTTAAACAAGGGAACTATGTTTTACCAAGGCTACTATTGAAATGACTTTCATTTACTAAGCACGCATCACTTCTCATGGTGGTAAGTTGTGAGAAGGAAAGGATGAGAGAACGCCTGTGATGGGCAACCACGGCAACCCCATTCAGACACTTGGACAAAGCCATGAACACTGATTGTAGACAAAGATATTCTATGAATAATATTATGTATTAAGATAAAGAAGAAGGTTTAAAATGTCTTCCCAACTACAGAAAGTTGGGAGAAATTTCAGACTTCTTTGTAATTAATTACAAAATTTTAAATATAAAGATTCTGAATGAGGGATAAAGCCTAGGTGTCCTTATTTATAGACAATCTGACACAGTTTGCTACTTAATATATATTTGTAGTCACTCTGACACATAGCTTGCCACTTATATTTGAAAGGTTGTTTTTTTTTTTTAAATAAGGTATTTGAGGAATTAAAATAGACCAGAATTTTCTTTAGTTACTCCAAAGTTTACAAGCCAATTTGAATTTGCTCTAAGCCAAACTGCAAGAGAATATTATAATATTGTTATTAATACTTATGATAGCTAGACTGCCCAATCTAAAATTAAATTTTCTTTTAAGTTCCTGAGATAAATTTTAAACTTACTCATTTTTAAACTAGCCCAGAGAATAGACGTCCCACATGATCACACGTATTGTTCCATTTTCAAACTGAGGGCCCAGCAGTTCAGTGAAAAAGCATCTTGTCCGAAGCCAAATAGCACTAGGAAGTACCACAAAGACACTCTACTGCTGGCCACACTATTTCATGGGTCTCTTAAGAAGGAAACTTAATTAATAAAAAGAAGAAAATATTCACCACCAATTCCATCAGCTAGAACAAGCTCAAAAGCTGATGCCAGAAACCAACTCTTTAGACAAAACAAGAAAGGTGATGGAAATAAATAAATGAAACAAAGTTGTGAACTCAGGCCCTTTATATGAGCTAATTAAGGAGTTTAGAATCAGAGAAAACTAAGGAACCTAAAGGCAATTTAAAACTTAATAGGAAAAAGCAAAACAATAAACACAGGTTGATGATTTGTACAATATACTTGGAAAGACAGACTCTGAGTATCCCTCCTCCTAAAAAAAAGAAAGATAAAATAATTGGACATCCTTCATTGCATTCCCCTTGGCTTGGTGTGATTTATTTGTTTGAACAGCAATGTGATATTAAGAGTAGCTAAGCTGCAGATCATAATACACTTGCCATGAAAAAGAGCATTTTAAAACCTAAGTGATTGATTACATATTCCATCAATAAGAATCCCCTGTCTAGGCAAGAAGGGGAAGGGAGGCGGGGAGGGTGACAGGTGCATCTCCTGGTCTCCCTTTTCACATCTACATGGCGGAGAGAGCACGAGACAGGCAATGAGTAATATGTGCATTCTTTGCTCATTTTCAGCCTTTTCAAGGTGATTTCTGATATGGCAATACCATATTAAACGTGAGAGTATAACAATACTTCAATTAACTATAGTACAGGGAAAAAACTGATTTGGAGGAGTTACTTTGTCATGAAAAATTCATTTAATGTCACTTGACAGCGTTCTAGTGTCCCTTTCTATCTCCATTTCTGAGCTATAATATTAGAATTGAAAACTTTTGCCATTCCAATTGAAAGAAACACTTCCTCTGGGCTTTTCAGCATGAAAGACATTTGCGAGCTCTTCCCCTAAGCCGCTGCTGAATTGCTCATTGGTCTGACGTCAACACCTTCGGCTGTGATTGGGAATATGGATACCAGTGTCAGAGGGCTGTAAGGATTCAGTGAGATGATCTGCATAAAATGCTTACCACGAGATGTGGTCTCAGCAAATGCCGTATCTCTTCCCACCGTGCAACCATTTCTTACAGTCACTGCAATCCCCTGGTTAGGAATTATTTTCAGGCTGTCATTTGTGAGACTCCTTCAACATGAGTTCATGAGGTTGGGCTATAAACTAAAAAACCTCACATGAAAATAACTAATACAGATAGCTGGCAACTGGTTAACATAAGACAGGAGGTATCCCCACTGTATACATGAATCTAGAATTAAATGAAAAGGACAGCTGGCAACTGGTTGACATGATACTGGTCCTCACAGTTGATCTGCCACTTGTTTGTAGATGTGCACATGCTCATTTTGTTTTTTTCTACTGACCCAATTGGCGGCTTGGTTTCACTGTCCAATTATTTTGGCTCATACTGTACATATGAGTTAGGTCCTTTAATGATCCCCAAGTGGACATGGCTTGCTTAGAATGACAGAAATAATTACCCTAGAGTGTATTTATAAAGGCAGACTGTATAAATGGTATACCACTGTCACATTGGAAATCTAGTAACATCTTTGCAGTTCAATAACTTTAGTCAGTCTTTTTGTTCCTCAAATATTTGGTAATAAAACCTCAACTAGAGGCATGGGACAGAGCTGCTTTATAAACATATCTATATTCTAAGTGAAATAAGCCAGCACAAAAGAACAAATATTCTATAATTCCATTTATATGAGGTATCTTGAATAAGCAAATTAATAGAGAGAAAAAATAGAATACAAGAAGTTACCAGGAACAGTGGGGTGGGGGGTGGGGAAGGGGAATGGGGAATTGTCACTTAAAGGTTACAGACTTTCTGTTTGGGGTGATGAAAAAGTTTTGGAAATGGATAGGAGTGATGGTTACACAACACTGTGAATGTAATTAATTCTATTCAATTGTAAACTTAAAAATGGTTGAAATGTAAACTTCATGTTATATATATTTTACCATAAAAAAACTTTTTAAAAACATATCTAGAATCACAGAGAACATGTGAGGGGGACAAGGGTACATTGAAAGGTGCATGCATTTGCAAATTACTTATTCTTTCATTACAGCGTTCAGTTAACAAGACTGTCTATTTAGTCATCCCATTTGATCATATTAGAGGGACAAGGCAGGTACTGGTAGCTCTGCTTATTTAAATTGATCAAACCCCTGAGGACCTGCGGGTTTGCAGTCAAAAATAGACCTTAGGTCTCTTAACTCTTCCTCAAGTAAGAATAAATAAGCCACAGACAGATGTGTTCCTGATATTTTCAGACTGGAACAGTTGGAGGAGACCATTTAATAAGGGAGACCTACGTCTAAGGTACAGTAAATTAGGACTCATGGAACAGCCTATGTGGCTGAAGGAAGTGGTGACTCATGAAGACATCAGAGGAAAAGGAAGAGGCCGTCAGCACTTAAACACATTTTGAAAGGTGAAATCAAAAATAAATACACAGCCATACAAATACAACCTGTACTTTCCAAGCATCTAGCCAGACAGAGAATGGCTAAGCTATGACTTCCCACCCTTTAAATATATTTGCCTCAGGCTATAATTGTTGCACTTTTATAGACCTCACTCTTTTCTTCTGCCTTCAAGGCTGCTCTTTTGAACTGTAGACCCTGGGATGTTCAAGAAAATATGTACTATCCACTGAATCATTCCTTTATGTAATTGCCAAAGTCAGGTGAGAAAATACCTAATACGGTTTGGCCTGGGGGTAATAAGGAAGAATTATTTCAAAAACAGGTATTTTTTACTCATGAGCTAAGTTTATTTTTGAGGAGCCCAATAACCCACTTTTCTTGTCTGAGGTGAGAAGTATTGGATGCCTCACTCTCTCCTTCCTGTATTGAAAGTTTTTAGTCCCTCTCTCATAACCACTATATCCCAGCCCATTGCAAAATGCCTGACTCTTAATCAAGACTCCAGTACTGCTGGTGGAATTACACTGTTGAATTACCATTTCATCTTGCTTAGAACAAAAATGTACTTTTTTACATTAGTTGGACTTCAAAGGCTGTAAGCAGCTGTTCTATGACAACCACTAATGAAATGGGTTAGCTTATCTCCATGCTCAAATACAATCTAGCTAAGAAATTTAAGTGAAAAATCTGGAATGTTTAAGGGTAGTACCCGTAGGATTAATGCCAGGGCCCACATTACATATCCATGCTGGCTGAGAAGGACTACCCCAGTGAAATCTTCCATAATCACACAGCATACCGGAAGCCTAAATCAAATATCCCCCAAATCTAAAAAACAGAACTGAGCCTGTTTGACTAAAAATACGTTGAACATCAACCACCAAATTACTCTCTTCACCGGTTCTAGTTCTAAACATTTTGGAGCTGCCAAGAACACTGTAATAATAATAAAACTTTAACTTTACATGCCAATAAAACTTTACACTTTCTAAAACATTTTTATATTTAATTTATTAAATATATCAGAGCAATGGCTCTCAACTGAGAATGATTTTGCTCCCCTCATAGGACTTTTGGCAAGATCTGGAGACATTTTGTTTGTCACAAGTCAGGGGAGAAGGGATGGTGGCATGCTATAGACATCTAGTGGGTAGAGACCAGGGATGATGCCAGACATCCTACAATGCACAGGACAAAGAATTATATGGCCCAAAATGTTAATAGGGCCAAGGTTGAGAACTCCTGTATTAGAATAACAACTACATGCAAGATATACGTGCTGAATGCTGAAGACAGGAAGATAAATAAGAGGTGACCTCTGCTATTGTGGATAGTTCTTCTAGTCATGGAAATTTGCAGATAACAGTGACAAAAGGCTGAGATAAGTGCTCTGACAGGGGTGTGTACAAAGGCTACTAAGAGCAGAAGCAGCAACTACTTCAACCAGGAGGTCGAGGTACTTCACTAGCAGTGACTTTATAGTTGGAATCTGAAAGATGATTTCATCAGGTAGAAAAGAGCAGTGCATTCCAGCCAGGAAAAATCACATATGTAAAAACAAGCAAGTTTCAAACTGAATAACTCCAGGGTCACCAGCTTTGTGTGTGGAGGTTTATTACTCTAACATATGCGATTTGCTTCTGTACTACTGCTTGCTTGTGATGGGGAACATAATTAGCGCCATTTTAAGTACATCAGCCATTTTAAGTAAGGCAGCTTCTAAGGGGTCATGTAGAGGATAAGCATAGTCAAGGCGGGTCCAGGCACGGTAGATTCCAGGAAGGGAGTAACCACCAAAAGTACACCCAGTTCCAGGAAGGACTGACCAATTCCTTATCTAGGGGCCACCGGGTCTGACCCAGAGGGGAAGATGATTAAGCAATACACTGTTCCTTGTTAGCGTGCCAACCCGCCAAAAAGCTACCAATGAATTTAAAGGTCGCCTTAGATGACCAATGAGCTATGTACAACTTATCCTGTTGCCAAAGTCTGTCTAAAAACTGTATAAAAAGTGCCTGTGTTAAGGGCTCGGGGCCACTTCTGTCTTGAAGACAGAGCGACCCCAGCATGCTGGAATAAAAAAACCTCTTGCTTGATTGCAGCGATCTCTGTCTCCTGGTCTTTGCGAGATGAGCCTTCCCAACAAGTAAGATTCGCGCTTTCGGGCCAGTCTTACATTTTGGTGCACTGGCCGGGAAGCGGCTCTCTCTGGGACCAGAGACTAGAGAACGGAGGATCGCTCAAGCAGGTACCACGGTTGTCTGTCTGTCTGCTGTGTCTGTCTTTGTGTCTTTGCTGTCTACTGTAATCCGGTTTCAGCTTTTCAGTGGCTCCGGGACGGAGTCATTGGTCTGGTTTCGGCTTTTCGGTGGCTCCGGGACGGAGTCATCAGTCTGGTTTCAGTTTTCCGGAGGCTCCGAGACAGAGTCACTGGTCTGTAGTGGTCAGAGAGGCAGGTAGACATAGTGGTGGGTAGGCATACCAGCACGTCGCGGCCACAGGAATCCTGGAGGACGCTCCAGATTCCTCTGTTGGAGACGAACAGGTTGGGCTCCACGGGAGATCTCTAGGAAGGAGACCCCTCCCAAGTTCTCTGATAATCAGGTTGTGGCGCCCGTGGCAGGGGTGCGTCAGTGTTTTGGCTTTTGTTTGTCTGGTTGCGTGTGTGTTGGGACTGACGACTTTCTGGGGCGACCTGGGGAAGACTGTTTCAACCCCTTTAAATCTGACTCTGAAATACTGCACTGACGTGAAGGCCAGAACTCATAATCTGTCTGTACAGGTTAAAGAGGATAAATGGGTAACACTCTGTTCTTCGGAGTGGCCGACTTTCCAACTCGGGTGGCCCACCAAAGGCTCTTTCTCTCCGCCGCTGATCACAGAAGTAAAGAGAAAAACTTTTGGTCTCAATTCTATAAGTCACCCAGACCAGGTTCCTTATATCATTGTCTGGGAAGATCTGGTCACGGACCCTCCTCCGTGGGTCCGTCCCTTTGTTCCCCTTGCAGGTCCATAGGCTGTGTTGGCTCTTCAAGGGATGGAAAAGAAGCCAGAAGTCCTACCCTCCACTGATTCAGACTTGCTTCTTCTAGACCCTCCCCATCCCTATCCCCCTTCTCTCCGACCACAGGCAGTCCACCCATCAGCTCCGCCAGAGGACCCACAAGGACCCGAGAGAGGGCCTGCTCAAGGGACACGCAGTTAACGTGCCTCTTCAGAAGCAATTCCTATCTTCCCCCTGCGGGCTTATGGCCCTCCTCATGAAGAGGGCAACCAGCCCTTACAGTACTGGCCTTTCTCCTCTTCCGATCTTTACAATTGGAAATCTCAGAATCCCCCTTTCACTGAAAACCCTCAGGGTCTTCACTAACCTTGTAGAATCCCTTCTCTTTACTCATCAGCCCACCTGGGATGACTGCCAGCAGCTCCTCCAGGTCCTGTTCACCACCGAGGAGAAACAACGGATCCTCCTGGAGGCTCGAAAGAACGTTCCAGGAGCCGATGGGCGACCTACCCTCCTCCCTGATGTCATAGATGCAGGATTCCTGTTGACCAGACCTAATTGGGATTTTAACTCGGCAGAAGGTAGGGTGCACCTGAAGGTCTATCGCCAGGCTCTAATGGCAGGTCTCCGAGAGGCAGCAAAACACCCCACCAATTTGACTAAGGTAAGAGAGGTAATCCAGGGGCCCAATGAGTCTCCGTCAGCATTTTTGGAGAGACTCATGGAGGCATTCCGTCAGTTTACCCTGTATGATCCTAGTAGTGAGGAGCACAAGGCTACAGTAACAGTTGCTTTTATTGACCAGTCTAGTAGGGACATCAGGAAGAAACTACGGAAGCTTGAAGGGTTACAAGATAAGTCATTAAGAGAATTAGTGCAGGTGGCTGAAAAGGTTTATCATAATAGAGAGTCAGAGGAAGAAAAAAGAAGAGAGAAAGCAGAAAGAGCAGGAGGCTAAAGAAATAAAGAGAGAAAAGCGCCAAGAAAGAAATCTTCACGAAATTCTGGCCACTGTAGTCAGGGAAACTAGGGAACCTAGTAAGACCATACCGGGCAACAGGAAAGAACCCCTAGCAAAGCATCAGTGTGCGTACTGCAAGGAGAAAGGACACTAGGCTCGAGAATGCGCCAAAAAAAGAAAAACGCCTCAGGCCCCCAAGGTCTTGGCCCTGCAGGAAGACAGTGATTAGAGGGGACGGGGTTCGGACCACCTCCCCGAACCCAGGGTAACCCTAACAGTGGAGGGGAAGCCTACTCAGTTCATGGTAGATACTGGAGCCGAACATTCAGTGTTGCAACAGGCAGATGGACCCTTTCTCAAAAAGAAATCGTGGGTACAAGGGGCTACAGGGAACAGACAGTACCCATGGACTACCTAGGCGTGGGCCGGGTATCCCACTCGTATATCGTCATTCCTGAGTGCCCCTACCCACTACTGGGAAGAGACCTCCTCACCAAAATGGGTGCTCAAATTCATTTTGACCCCGAGGGACCTCAGGTGTTAAATTGGCAAGGAAAGCCTCTCCAGGTACTAACTTTCAGGCTGGAAGATGAATACCTTGGGCGGTATGAATACTTTCAGGCTGGAAGATGAAAAACAAGGGCAGAAGACCGGACAGATGGACTGGTGGTTAGAAAACTACCCCCAGGCGTGGGCAGAAACTGCAGGGATAGGGAAGGCTAAGAACCGGCCCCCCGTCCACATAGAGCTGAAGGCTCAGGCCAGTCCTATAGCTGTCTGGCAATATCCAATGTCCCAAGAGGCACACGAAGGCATCCGACCCCACATTGCCTGTTTGCTCCATCTGGGGATCCTACGGAAGTGCCAATCAGCCTGGAACACGCCCTTGCTACCAGTCCGAAAACCTGGGACTAATGACTACCGACCGGTCCAAGACCTCTGAGAGGTAAACAAGCGGGTGGCCGACCTCCACTCCACAGCTCCTAACCCCTATAATCTTTTAAGCTCTTTACCCCCAGACAGGACCTGGTACTAGGTACTGGACCTCAAAGATGCCTTCTTCTGTTTACCGCTGGCTGTAAAAAGTCAAGATTATTTTGCCTTCGAATGGAAAGATCCAGAGACTGGCCTAGCAGGGCAACTCACGTGGACCCGCCTGCCTCAAGGATTCAAAACTCGCCCACCATCTTTGACGAGGCCCTCCACCAAGACTTGGCTATGTTCCAGGCCTCTAACCCTCAGGTAACTCTTTTACAGTATGTAGATGACCTCCTCCTGGCAGCAGCCGACGAAGAACTGTGTCTGGAAGGAACAAAGCATCTCCTCACAGAGTTGGGAGAACTGGGCTATCGAGCCTCCGCCAAAAAGGCTCAGATCTGCAAGCGACAGGTCAGTTACCTGGGGTACCTTCTTAAAGATGGGAAGATGGTTGTCTGAGGCCAGAAAAGAGACAGTGTTTCACATTCCACCACCTGCTAATCCAAGACAAGTCAGGGAATTTTTAGGTACTGCCGGGTTCTGCCGCCTATGGATACCTGGTTTTGCTGAGATGGCAGCCCCGTTATATCCCCTCACTAAAAACAGTCAGCCCTTCAAGTGGGGAAAAGAGGAGCAACAGGCTTTTGACAACATCAAGACGGCCTTGATGTCCGCTCCAGCCCTCGGGCTCCCCGACGTAACCAAGCCCTCCCACTTGTATGTGGCAGAAAATAAGGGGGTTGCAAAGGGGGTCCTAACTCAAAAACTGGGCCCCTGGAAAAGGCCTGTAGCATATCTGTCTAAAAAATTAGACCCTGTAGCCTCTGGGTGGCCAGTTTGTCTAAGGATCATAGTGGCAGTCGCAGTTCTGGTAAAAGATGCTGACAAGTTGACTATGGGACAGAGTTTGGTAATTTCGGCACCTCATGCCTTAGAGAGTATTGTCCGCCAGCCCCCCAACCGCTGGCTCACAAATGCTCGCATGACTCACTATCAGACTCTGTTACTGAACTCAGATCGAGTTACTTTTGCTCCCCCGGCGAGCTTAAATCCAGCCACGTTGCTCCCAGACCCTGACCTCGACCCTCCTACCCATGACTGCCAACAAGTGCTTGCTGAGGCACATGGATGGTGGAAAGAGTTGTCAGACCAGCCTCTGACGAATGTCGAAGCCACCTGGTTCACTGACGGCAGCAGCTTCCTGGAAGAAGGAGTGCAGAAGGCAGGGGCTGCTATAGTAGATGGCCAGAACCTGATATGGGCACAGGCCTTACCTGCAGGAACACCCGCTCAGAAGGCAGAACTCATAGCCCTCACTAAAGCCCTTGAACTAGGAGAGGGCAAAAGAATCAACATCTACATAGACAGCAGGTATGCCTTTGCCACTGCCCATGTGCATGGCGCTATCTATCAGCAACGGGGTCTGCTGACCTCTGGAGGAAAAGAAATCAAAAACAAGGCAGAGATCTTAGCCCTGTTGGAGGCCCTTCACTGACCGCTAAAAGTGAGTATTATACACTGCCCAGGCCACCAGAAAGGGGATTCTCCCATCGCCAGGGGAAACAACTTGGCCAATTCTGAAGCAAGGGCGGCAGCCCATGCGTTCACGTCTATTCTGTTAGTTAACATCCCTGAGCTAGAAAAGCTCAAGTTTAAATACTCTGCTGAGGACGTAGCAGTGATCTCAAGGGACTCTAATAACCACTTTGATCAGGAAAAAGGGCGCTGGCATGCAGCGTCAGGCAAGCCTATCTTGCCACAAGAACAAGCACGTGCCATGATCAAACAAATGCACCAATGGACTCATCTGGGAGTTAACAAATTAGTCCAGACTGCCCTAAAAACAAAATATCACATCATAAGGCTAAGACAATTGGCAGAACAAATAGTTAAAAATTGTGTACCGTGTCAAAAAGTAAATGTCTGTAAAAATACCGTAGGACTTGGCAAGAGACTCAGGGGTGACAGACCAGGAGTATATTGGGAAGTAGACTTTACAGAGATCAAGCCAGCTAAATATGGTTACAAGTATCTCCTAGTTTTTGTAGACGCCTTCTCTGGATGGGTAGAAGCATTCCCAACAAAGCAGGAAACTGCTACCGTCGTGGTCAAGAAAATCCTGGAAGAAATCTTCCCACGCTTCGGGGTACCGAAGGTAATAGGGTCCGACAATGGACCTGCCTTTGTTGCCAAGGTAAGCCAGGGAGTGGCCAGATACCTAGGGGTCAATTGGAAATTACATTGTATCTACAGACCCCAGAGTTCAGGACAGGTAGAAAGGATGAACAGAACTCTAAAAGAGACCCTGACTAAATTAACCATGGAGACTGGCGTGGACTGGGTGGTGCTCCTTCCCCTGGCCCTGTTTAGAGCTAGGAACACCCCTCCCGGTTCAACCTGACCCCCTTTGAAATTCTCTATGGTACCCCTGCTCCCTTGACTTTACTCGGGGACGCCTTTGAACCCACTTGCACAGTAACAGTGACTTATATGCCAGGTTAAAAGGACTGCAAGCGGTGCAGAAGGAAGTCTGGACGCAGCTGGCGGCCGCCTATGAGCCTGGGACCCCCGAAGTTTCTCACCAGTTCCAGGTCGGGGACATGGTCTACGTAAGATGACATCACTCCCAGACTCTGCAGCCCTGCTGGAAGGGACCTTACCAGGTGCTCCTGACAACACCAACGGCCGTAAAAGTAGCTGGCTGTGTGAGGAGGGGATCTTTCCCACACACTCCTAAAGCCAGAGATTAACAAAGTGCATCTCTCTGGAAAGCCAGTCTCATGTGGACAAAGGGAAATTGATGATTTAACAGGTGATTTTTATGGCATTAGAAATATATATTGAAGCACGGGTATATGGAATAGAATATAAACTCTGCACGAATTTTTAAGATAACATAGAAGGTTGCTGTAAGCTTCATAATGCTATACTACTTAGGTTGCTCCAACTCTCAGGGATATTTTGGTAAAGTGTGAGCAATGGCAAATGTTCCAAAATAATTAATTCCATATGTGTGAGGCACAGGTTGGGTGTAGGAAGAAGGAGGAAGGTGGTTCTAGTGGGATACAGGCTGTACAGCATCATCGCAGTGGTTCTTACAGGCTATGCTATGCAGTTTGTACTTCCTATCAGCTGGGACAGAACAGTCACTGGGCTTATAGACAAGGAAATGGCAAATATTAATGTTAGAGAATCAGGCAGGAGGAGAAAAATTCATGAGGCAGGAATATTTCAGATGAGAAGTGATGAAAGTATGTACGAGAGGGAGGAAGATTTTAGAAACAGAAGTGGTGGAATCCATAGGATAAAGCAGGAGAGTGAAGAAGAATGAACTTTTTAGGTTGAGCAACTAGGTCGGCAAGCAATGAGAATGGCAACAGAGGGCAGAGGATGGGGAGAAAGACATTTTCACAGTAGAGATAAAGATGATCTCATCTGAACCTCAAGACAACCCTGCAAATTATGTAAAATATGCTATCAGATACAATTGTGCCCAGTTTACAGATGAGCTGAATGAAGCTCTGAGAAGCAGACTGATCTGTTCAGGATCACACACTCAGCATAAAAGAACTGAGATTAGAGCTCCAGGATCTTGGCTCCTGGTCTGGATATTTTCCACTCATGCTCACTCTCTTGTCACATTTATAGTTATAACCAAACCTGACACTCATTGTTAATCAGTTTGGACCAAATTTCTATAGAATCCAAAAGCCTCGGATAAAATTCTACATTGGTGATGCCAAGTTAAAGGCTTGTCCACTTCTAGGCAAAGTCTATTTTAACTTCCATGTGAATCTAAGAGACAATGAACTGTGAATAATCATTAAATTAAAGAAAAAATATTAAAAGTTTTTCCTTACTTATTCTTTATTCGGTCCTTGTGTATTACCAGAATAATTAAAAATACTCATTTATATAGCTTCATAAGCAATCTCTTTAGAATAAATTAAAATTCTAGCAACAAGACTTTAGCACCCTACATACATACCTACAGTTAGGTTTTAAAGCAGCCTGCATGAAAAGCCCCAAACACAAGAACAGGCACATATCTGATGTTCAAAACACAGTGTATCTTTTTATCCAGCTGCCTACTACATGGGGACAGGCTTTCTTGATTTTGGGAAAGCAAAAATATCAATAGCATGCTTTGCCTCAGAGAATCCAAATTCCAAAATACACACACACAAAATATTCAGTTCACACCAACAATATCATTTCTCACTAATAATGGCTGATACTGCCTATGGAGCATCACTGCAAGCATTTTATATGGTTTATCTCATTGTTAATCCTCTTTATAGGACTGTAAACTAATACTTACCCCAGTTTTACCTACAAAAAAACAGGCTTATAAAGGTGAGGTTGTCAATCAGGACATGAATTCAGGTCTACCTGATTCTAGTATACACACTCTTAAACCACTAGCCTTCCTATTCCCAGACACTGTACTACACTGGAACACAGATCATAGAACATCAAGTTTCTAGGGTTCGCATCATCTTCCATTGAGCAGCAGTCCTAAACCACCATGGGCAAAATATCTCATGATTAGAAAAAATGGGGTCCTAGCCCATGAACACAAGTGGAAAAGGCAGCCCTTTCCTCCACTCTTCCTTCCTTTGATCCTCCCAATCTCTTATTTTCATGGCTTGTTTTAGTGTACGATAAGTTCACTAAAAATAAAGTACCACTTTTTCTCATGATGCATTTTTGCGTGGTAAATTTACTACAAAACCTCTACAAATATACATAATGTAAAGATCATCTCTCTCCACCAGACTGGGAAAGGGCTCAATGAATCATGCAAAGATGGGGTTAGCATGGCTGACCCATCCAACCGACCTAGGAAAGCAACCATTTGGAGCATCAACTTTGGAAGAAGAGGTCTGGAGCAGTCTTGACCTGCCACTGAACCAGCTGAGTAGCTTAGGCATGGAATTTAAGTGCATCTCTGAGCCCTGATTTGTTGATGTATAAAACGGAGACACTGATATCTAACTGATGATATATGTGAGAAGTTAATGCTTGTGTATGTAAAATGTTTTAATACATTCCCATTACATCAAAGCTCTGAATAAGTGATAACTTCTCCTCTACAACAAAAAGTGCCATAATTTCTGTATTTTCTCTACCTCAAATGCAGTGTGAAAATACAAGAATACTTCGAACAGCTCATGGAAAGATTCGATTTATCTTTTAATTCTATTTTTCCACAAACTTTTTGAAGTGCCCTCATAAAAGACACAGAAGATAACTCTCTGAGCAAGAGTTCCCCGTCTACTAGATAGTCCACCAGTAGCTTTCTCTGTTTCCCAGGAACCCCTCATGGAGATGCTGACCTGGGAGAGAGGGCATTCTTTGGCTAATGTGCTCTGGTTCATCTCTTTGAGCAGTTCCTTTAAGGCATTGCGGACTGTGGCATGGTTCCACTGCTCCGCAGGCAAGTCTTCCAACTTCGAACAACTGCAAAATAGATCAAGAATGAATGACACTCAAAACTCAAGTAGTAAATGCCCCTGACTGCAGAGGATGCAAATGTAGCAGTCACTCCGGGGTCCTGTGCCAGCCACAGGAGAACTTTAATAGGGATCTAACATTCCCATCCCCAAGAACGGGGTCTAAGGTGCGCCATAAAAGGGAAGGGGAGTAACACTGCCTCTCCAGGACCTTGATAGAGCCCAACAGGGTACCTGTAAGTTAGTTACAACACTAGCCTAAGAAAAACAGTCATTTCCGATATGAAGAAATGCTATCTTTAAAAAACATGATTTTTCCAATGTGTTGATAGAAATTGCATGGCAGTGTGATTATAAACTTCCCCAATACAAATTTAATTATTGGACATTCCTAAGGTTAAAAGTAAACAAATGCTCCAGCAGATTTGAAGTTTGAAGGCCCATCTTTCACCTTCACAGAACAATTCGAAGATGTTACTTTTCTAATAAAAAAAAATAACTTTTAAGATAAGACACTCAAGCATTACTAGACAAGGATGGGGATGTTGGATCCCTATTGAAGTATAAATTCTCCAAAAGGAGAAAATTCAAAACTCTGACTCTAAAAGACAACATTCCTTAAATCACAACTAGCAGGCACTTTATAATAAAAGACTGCAAAGAACCTCTAGATTCCTTAGAGACATAATTTGTTCTTGATGCCATATCTGAAAAAAAAAAAAATTTCCCCAGTATCTTCACAGGCCACAAGCACATTTCTTTGAGGAAGCCACCAGGGAAGGAAGGAAAAAAAGATTTTTAGTGCCAGCACACTCCTGGTAAACTTGCAACAAGAACAAAACTCTTCCCTCACAACACAAACCCGAAAACAGCAGAGGTGTTTATTCTTCAAATACTATGTGCTAAGAATTTAACCAGGCCTAGAGGACCCACTGGATGAGGGGCTGTGGAAAGTTCCCCCTGAAGGGCTGCAGATTTGTAATGATTTATCAAGCTGCTCCTTGCTTACCACTTCACTGCTTCTGAAAACAAAACATAAAACAGTTGGAATGTGGACTATAAAGATGCCTGGCGAAGTTTCCCTCCATTCCTCCTCTCTCTCCTTTTTTTCATTTCATCCAATGTCTAGATATTACTGAAGACAGGACATGTGAATCTCTGCAGTCAATCGACAGAGCAGCTTTAAGGGTAAGGAAAGGAAAATGTTCAGAAACATCTACCTTTGTAATTGGATTTTCAACGTCACAACATGATAGACATCTTGTAGCATGTCGGCCACTGTCGCATCGGGTGCATCTGTCACATAACTGAGGGGGAGAGGGTTCCACCTCCCCAGCTTGATTATTCCTGCACAGGGAAGAAAAACATAATAAACACATATCTGCTATTTATTAAACCCTCCCATTGTTTGTTCAATGTTAAGAATGTCATTCAATCGTCAACATTCAAGGCCCACTCAGAGATATTTTACAACCCAGTGCAATAAGCTATTTTTTTCTGCCTGACAATTGAGTTAGTTAACTATACAGGATGATGGGAATGAAAAGATGAGGTTTAATCACAGACAATCGGTTCTTTTATGTTTTCCTGTTTCTTAAATTACTTAGAAAACCATAAGGATACTTCCTTCCCCCAAAGTCTTGTTTCACATTCTAACTTAAGACTGATGCTAAATATACAGGATTGCTGATTTCATAGACCAAAAAAAAAAAAAAAGTAAGCCTTAAGTAAATACAAGATTCAGTTTTGAATTGTACAAGAAAATTCCTGTGTGTGGGCTCAGCACGCAGTTACATCCTGACTGTGGTGTGATTCCCAGTGCAAATAGCATTTAGAGCTGATGAAGCAGTTAAGAGTTCACTTCCAGATCTGAGTTTCACCAGGCAGGGGGGTTGCTTTCCTGAGCCAAAGGCAATAGCACAATGATTGACCACAGATCAGAAATAGCAAGATGCCCTCAACTTCCTTTCTTTTATTTAATCTTCAGCTCTTTTTAGACTGACAATAGGACTCTTTCGCTGTGGGTTTACTGCTGTTTGTGGTAAACAGGCACGACAATGGTACGAGAGTAAAAATCCTGGTCAAAGTTGGGCTACAGAGCAGTGATCTTAGGAATACCCTTGTTATAGGACAGAATGGCTTTGGCAACATATGGTGGAAATGCTAACTTATTCATAAGATGTGCCCATCTTATCTGGTACATAGGGTACACATAACATTGATGAAGGAAACTAGAGAAACCCATTTCACCAACAACACAGGGTAACAAAAATTTTATTTGTATGCTGTGAAAAATTCAATGGTCCTCGATGTCAGAAATTATCACACATAAAAAACAGTTATGTTTTAGAGATAAAAGAAAAACAGAATTTTTATTTTTATTTTTGACAATACAGGTAAATATAACTACACTGCTCTTTAAAAAATATTTTCTATCATCAAAGAGAGAGAACACCTGTATACCCAAGTGAACTTTTAAAAGCTTCACAAAATGATGCTTTATAGCTATGGGGCAAAATTCCAACAATAAGAAATGAACTTTCTGGTCAGGGCATGTTCTGTCCAAGATGAAATAAATGAATGCGCAATGCTTGACATAATGCTTGAAAACAGGGAATAAACAGAACAAAAATATTAAAATGATGCACTGTTTCAGTATTAAGATTTAACAATCTGGTGCTGAATATGCTGCAGTATAAATAGTGCCTGGACTCAGATCCAATAAAGTAACACAGCTCTCATTCATAGTACCGTATGTCTCTAGTTCTGGCTCCTTAAGTCATATTTCACTTGCCAAGAAAAGCTGTTTTCTTGTGGGGATAGTTTTCTTAACATTCTCTCTCATGACAATGAGAAGTGCACAGCACACAGCATGTAGTAGTCATGAAATGAACATCCAGGGCCCACTGGACAGCCACCCACAAGAGGTGGGTCTGCTTCCTTGGTTCTTTTACTCCTTCTGATATTTGCAAATACTAAGAAGATACCATGTAACATGTCTAACATATTTCCTTTTTTTAAAAAACAAAATCATTCCACAATTCCAAATTCCTTTAAAAAATCATTATCATGATAGCCATAAGTTGAGTATAAATCAACCATGTTCTATAGACACGGGTTTTTTTAATAAGAGAACAGAGGAGAAAAATGAAGTCAACAATTGTGCACTATGATAGGCAAGTAGAAAAAGCAGATTTTTGGGGTCATTTTGGTTACTAAGAATATGAAGGTAATATGAAGAAAATGAACCCTGCAAACTTCAATGCATGATTCTACAGGAGGTTCATCCATGTTGTTATGTGTGTCAGTAGTAAATTCCTTTTTACTGTTGAGGAGTCTTCCATTATAAGAATACAGGACAATGCAGCCAGACATGACAGAATGTTATCTGTGTGATCTCGTTTATATGAAAAAAAAAGAACAGGCAAGACTAATCCATGTGGATAGAAGTAAGAGGAACAGGACGGGGAGCAGACTGGAAAGGGACATAAGAGAATTTTCTTGTTTTGGCTGGTGGTTGCATGGGTATAAAAACATCAAAATTCATAAAACTGAATACTTAATATGCATACATTTTATTGTATGTAAATTAACCTCAATTTTTAAAAATGGAGGGGGAGGAATCTCTACAGGAAATAATAGACAAATCATTATACGGGAAATAGTCTCCATTTAGGTAAATTCTCTCTCCACCTTCAATGGCCGGAAGGAGACTTGTTTGGGCTGGAATTAGGCACACACAGGTGTTTCACAACACTTAATACCTTCACACAGAGCAGCTGCTACAGGTTGGTTTCTACATCTTGGAAGAGAGCTGTCAACACGTGCTATTTTCTCAGGCAGTGGGAGGTGGTGTATGCTTTTCCTATTCACACCATATTGACTAACCTGCACAGTCCTAGGAGTCATGTTTTATGTTCAACTATCTACCAGGGTCTGAAGGAGCAAGATCTGATGGGAGAGCCATGTCCAGAAGGCTGCTATCCTCCATCAAGGCAGGGGCTTGGAATAACTCTTTTTAATAAGCTTTGCCTCCAAACAGGTTCTCTGTCTAATGTATTAAACCTCTTTGAAATGCATTCCTTAGACAGTCCTCCTTCCCTGATATAAATAGACAAAAATATGGCTTGGAATACTAGTCAAGTGTTAATTAAGGAAATCAAATTGGGAACCAGTATACCAAAGTGACTAAGAATGCAGGCTTTCAAGTCAAATTACCTCTGTTTACATCACGGCTCTGCCACCTACTAATGATGCAACCCTAGCAAGTCACTTATTTCTCCACACCTCAATCCTCTCATCTGTAAAATGGAACCACAAAACCAGTAACCTTAAAGAAATATTGTAAAGGTTAAATGTAAAAGCCTTAGTACAGAGCCTGGATATAATTTGATTTCAACAATTGTTTAGTCATTATTTAGACCTTTTTAATGCTTCTTAAAGAGAAGATATAATCAATTGATTTCAAAAAATATTAAGAAGAATTTTTTATGGCTTCATTACCTTTTGATCTTTAGTTTGGTCATGTGTGCCTGTAAAAGGCACGCATTTATTTTAAATAACAAAGGAGGACTGTGCATCAGTGATATTCCACTTTCTATTCCCACATCTCCCATTCATTTCTTCCATCCTTATTCCTCAGTGGCTCCTTTCCTTTTGCCTATAAGTAGGTTCAGATCTCCTTACTTTAAAACAAATGGAAACACTATGAGAGTCTATATTCCCTCAGTCTCTTTTTGTCCCACCAAACCTACTATAAGTACACCTCTGATCTCCATCAGTCCTTTACCCATAGATATCTAGCTCCAACTTCTTTCATAAGAAAATGTAGGTTTAGAGGGGCTGGGATACCTTGAATAGCCATCACTTGCAAGTAGCAGAGCTAAGACCACACTCTGAGTCTTCTTATTATCCTATAAGTCACACTGGCTCACACTTTTCTTCAACACCAGAAGAAAAGACTGGAAAAGAGCTTGGTTCCAAGTTTTGGAAGGCCTTAAATGACTGACTCAGTAGCACACTGTATGGGTCAGAAGTTAGGAGTAAGGTCTGGAGTCAGAGGTAAATTTATATCCAGCCTCCTGTTTGTCAGCTGTGAGACTCTGGGCAAGTTGTTTAGTCTCTCCAAGTGTGACGTTCTTTATCTGTAAAATTTGGATAATAACAATACCTCCTTAAGGTTATGATGAAGATTTTAGTAAGAAGGAGAACTTAACACTGGGATTGTCACATAAGTGCTCAATAAAAGTTAGGGGAAAATCCATCCTTGCGAGTTTCTGAGCATAGACATAACACCAAAGCAGTTTAAGGAAATTAACCCATATTGGAATGTGGATGGATTAAAAGAGGGAAGCATTCTGAGGGGAGAAAAAAGAACTGAAATAATCCAGGTAGGTATATCTAATTACAACCATACAGCCTCTTCCTGGCTCCTAAGGAGGGATGCAGACCTCACCAAACACTACAGTGAAGTGAAGGAAGACGAAGAAAGAACAGATCACATGCCTGTTAAAGATAATACCACAGCATTGGAGAAATCTCAATAATAATGGCGTAACTGAAGTATATAGATGTTTTTTCCAACACTCACACTCTGTGAGGAGGTTTTGTAACCCCAATCTGAAAAATTAGAAAAACTAAAGATTAAATTAAATAATATTAGACACACACACACACATACAATTACATACACACCAAGTCCTGCCAGGCACACAGTAGATGCTCAGTACATGACAATTCCCATTTCTTCTCTGAGCATATATGACACTCTCACTCTGTCTGAAGTACTGATCCCCAATATTTACTTCTAGAAATCTTAAACATTTTTCAAATTCTTCCCTGGGAATTATTACAACTCTGATCAACCCACCTGAAGTAATCCTTTCTCTGCCCAGCTGCACAATTAATATTCTTGGTTGGTTTGTGTATTTTATAAAGAACTTACTTTATCACAATATCCCTTTATTTTACTTTACAGTTTGCAGAATTTTTTTTACAACCATTAGTTCATCCTCATGAAGACAGCAGGGAGTCAGCACTCTACCTGGGAATGAGCTAAAAATCAAGGGAGACTGACTTTTCAAGGACATCAGTGGGTGACAGCCAAGACTACAACGTGGACTACATTCTGAAAGTTTTGAACTACTGGCCCAATACCCATTCTACTCCGCTCTGCTATTGCTGCCCTGAAGACATGCCCCTGTACCAGTGCCCAACCACACGATGGACCCCTGGAGAGCAGGGCCATAGCTCATCCATAGTCACACATCGGGCAGTCTCTTCATATTTAATGTAAGACAAAGGAACAAATGAGACCAATGAGCAAACTGGTGACAGGCCCAGAAGACTGAAGAGCCAGCTACACTTGGGAATTCTCTAGGAAAAGTTTCCCACAACAGTGCCATTTCAGACATAAACATTGTTTCCCAAATCATCTTCATTATATCCGAGGAATTTATCACTTGCAAACATTTAGAAAATGCCTGGTTTTGAGGACTATTACAGATGCAGTTTCAAGGTCTTTGAGTCACAAATTATGGGCCTTTATTTGGGGTTGAAATTCATACAAATGTTAACATGATTTAATTGAGCACAATATAAAGAAAACTGTTTTTATACAGACAAATCTGTTCGCTAAAATACAGAGTACCCATCCACTCTTTGTGCAATGCATTCAGACCAAACAACAAAACGCAATTGTAGGTAAATTTCCCATTAGTGACATAAAATTAGGTTGGGAAAGGAGGCAGTTTTTGTCTAAAATTAAAAAGATGCAATAATGGAAACCCATTTTTGCTCTCTAAATGTAGCAGTCTACCAGAGTCAAAGAATTAACATTTCACAAAAAGAAATATCAATAGTTGTTTGTGTTCATATGTTTTTGGTATTTTTATCCGTTTATAATCCATCTCAGAGAAACCAAATACTCTTCTCACTAAATGCATAATTCATAACTTTAGTATTATTTGCCTCTAATTATGTTAAAACAAGAGTTGTGGTAATATTTATTATAGTTGATCAATATTTGATTCAAGTTTTTAGAAAGCCAATCACTTCTGAGGGTGAAATAAAATGTGGTGATAATACAATATAATCAATGAAACATTAGAAAGGTTGTATTAAGCACAAATGATTCACTCAATCAACAAAAAATTTTTTGTGTCTCTGGTATAAGTCATAAAATGCAAAGATAGCCCAATACTTACTGACCCTGTAATTATGGAGCTCACAATTGAGCACAGAAGCTTATTATTGCTAAACACATAGCATAGCTAAGTGAAACCACTCCTAAAATAAACCAAGATGTTAGCTTTTACTCCCCTACCTCAAATATGAGAAATATTTACTTCATGAAGGCCTGCAAAAGATCACCTACAAAGTACATAAGAACATTTCTCCATTTGCAGTGATATGTAGATAGATGCTGGTAAAATAGGTATAAATTGGGTATATCTGCAGAACAAAGCCTACAAATCAATCTGTGAGACAGATATATGCAACATAGCAAGACATCAGCAGTATTCTTACGATGAAGCTCAATGGATAATTTTCTTTTATTCCAGGTGCATTTTAACATTAATTTTAAAAGCAAAGTGAAAACTCAGCCTGGGAGAAAAAATGAGACATTAGCTTTAATATCCAAAGGCTGGGGTTTATATATCTCATAATTCCCGGGAAAATATCTCAGCAAAAGAGTGTCAATAAAAACCCCAGCCTCAGAATAACTAAGCCTTAGGGCTTCTGATTCTCACTATTATTTCCACAATACACCAACTGCTGATGAGGCCCCTTGTAAAAATAGGAGAACTCATGATATTGATTGCATCTGTTTATCCTCCTCAGCGTGGTCATGGCCTTATGCTATACATATAATTTTCTGTTGTTCAGCTATGCTTTGTTAAAGAAATTAAAAACTGTCCTATATAATAAGATCATAGAATTATTTATCCATAAATCAGTTCACAGGAAATCACTACCCAGCAGTACATAACAACTCAGCCTGTTTCTAACCTGTGGCCTGACTTTGGTATATCATCAAATTATAGCAGCAAAATGACATAAATGGTAGTTATTATTGCTAAACCTGTGGTGAGAATGACTTTTCAATGAGGAAAGAGAAAAAAAGACAAAACAAAAATGTTTTTTTAAGTATACATATTTTCCTTTGGAATGCATAGCTTAGCAGTACCACCAATACAACTTACTGAAATAAATCAAACTCTTCTATACCTGCTTTGATTTTAAAGACTCTCTCTATGTATTTCAAATGACTTGCATTGGGGTAAAAGTAAGTGGAAAATGAAATAGCTTACTTCAGGCATTTTACATTATTCAAGTGTCTTCATAACTTACACAAATTAATGAAACCTTACAACATCCTTGTCTGGGAGCCTACAATGCACTTAATCTAGTACTTGTAAAAATACAAAAGAAAACACCAGACAAAAATAAATAATTCAATGAGTCACAATAAATGTTGAGGCTATACTATCACATGAATACATCTAAAAATCAACAGACACACATACACACAGAATGCACTATTTCATCCCCACAGACAGCTACTGTAGTTGCAACGATTCAAATGCTATTGACAAACACAAACAAGGTAGTTTTAAACTCTTTAAGAATACCAACTTTTATTTTTAAATCGTATCTATATCTTTCAGGAGAAATTATTATCAAGAAGATTATTAGTATTTAAAAACTAAAGCTAATTGTAGAGTACTTTCTGAATAAACTATAGTGATATATAACTGTCTGCCACACTTTTTTTTGATCTGACTACCCCATTATGCTACAGAAATGTTCTACTTAAAAAAGATATACACTACCATTTGGTGCCTTGTAATTCTATACAGGGCTTTTACATTTTGCTGCTTAAGGATTTTGTCTCATGTAATAGATGCTGCTTCACATTTGGGAAACGTTATGTTACAACCCTAACTTTTATTAGATTATTTAATATAAGCACTAAGTAACTAGACTAAATTAATAAAGACTGTATTGAAAAAAAAAAAAAAACCAGGGAGGAGAAAAAGAGAAAGAAAACAAAATTATTCCATAAATTAAATAAAACTTTCTAAAGTTAGTATTTTAGAAACCTTTATTTAATTTTCAAAATTCCAGTTCATCTGAAAAACAGCCAAATTATTGGTCAGGATATGAAAAAAATATGGCTGGTGTTTAGTTATTTATTTCATAAGAGAGCCATTTAAAACCATTGCATGGAGGAATAGGGCAAATGAGAAAGAAAAGTGTTATGAGAAATCATTTGGAAATCAGTTCTAAACTTCTGTCACTGGTGAAAAACTATTCATCTGGTATATATTTTCTTATTATTGTTCTAAGTTTAACTATTACCTAAAATTTCAAATTAAAGGACTAATTTTGGTAGGTAACACAAACAAGTTTCTTTTTCTTTTTTTCTTCCTTTCTATTCAGAAATATATTTGCATAAAGAGATTTCCTCTAGCATTCCCCCCCAAAGATCTTCAATAACCAAAGACACGGGAAAAAGTATACTCTTTTAAACATACTTTGCTACATTATAGCAGACGCTATTCATAACTTCTGTTTAGCCAGTGTTTCTGCATCCTCTGGGATAAGAAGTATTCACTGAAGATCTAAAAATACAGTTCCCACATATTTCACATCCTAATTAATTACATATATTCTTTTTTCAGATGGGAGCTAAAATGTGGTGAGAGGTTTTCCTGAGGATCTGGCTTTCCAGGTACGCCATCACTGGGCTCAACATCCTAGGAAGCCCTATCAACTGCATGCTCCCAATTATACTCGTATATTTCAAAATTGTCCTGCAGGTGTATTCTGTTTCCTATAATTTAGGATTATATAATACCTGATCTTAATAGCAATGTTATGATGGCATGTAGAATATCAAAGAAAATGTTGCCATATAATGTAAAAGCAAAAAGTACACTTCTGTTGTATATTTTTATGCATGTTCCAACTAACCTGATTTCACAGTAATTTGTTAAGAAACTACAAAACGTGGAAGCAAATATGGTGTTACTATTAAAAGCAGCAACTGCTTTTGATATGGAGATTTTTTTGGTTTTTGTTTTTGTTCCCTTAAGAAAACATTAATAATTTTCATTTTCAGTGTTCATGTACATGTGTGGAAGATACATCTTCATATGTGCTCTACTATTAAGCCTAAAAATGCACATGGCTTGCAGGTTTCAGATATTTTACATTCAAAGATGTTCTGATGGATCCTTGATTTGCATTTTTTGGAAATGTCATATTGAAATCCAGCAAACCAAACTTTAAAATATGTTACTACCACTTTAATGGCTATAAAAGAAACCAATGGCCCAATAGATAGAAGGTGATCTCTCAGCAGGCAACTGTTTCTTGAACTGAATTAAAGGTAGACCTATAGTCATAACATACATGGTGAAGAATAAAGACAATGGCCTATCTGAGCCGCCTAAAGTATTCAGCCATGTCACAGAAATGCCATATCAATCAATGGGCAACTGAACTGTGACAGAGACTTAAGATTATTCCTGACAGGATGTCTAGTTATCCCACAGCATTTGGACCAACCAGTCAGAGATGATTTGAAGAGTAGAGGAAGCTCAGAAATGGATTCTTTTTCTCCCTATTCCCATAACTTTGCAATTGAGTAAGAATTGTGCTATTCAGGTAGTCAGATAAAGTGAATGGGCTCCAAGTTCATCATCCCTAGAGCAGTCATGAGCCCATCCTGGCATCTTAAACAAAGGCTCCAGGGGTAGATCCCAAGGCATGCTGATAAAGAGCCAGGTTTGGGAATCACTCTCCAGGGGTCCCAGTAAAAAACAAGGATACGGAGCATCACTAAGAGGATCCACCCACTGATTCCTTTCAAGAGAAGAGCAGGAAACCAAAAGATTTCCAGATTCCTTTGTTTTCAATTCACCAGCAAATATTCTCACTACTGTCAAGTAGGATACTTTTAAGAGAAAGAGAAATGTTATGAAATGTAAGAAAGATAATATGGTTAGGAGTATATGTAACTGTGTTATATTTCTTTTCAAGTATGAAGAACCTGGCATGAGCTGAATAGGCATCATCCAGGGGGAAAAAAATGGTTTACTGTATATTCATAAACTTTCACCATATTTAGACTGTAAACCACCAGAAAGCAGGAGTCATGTCAATATAATTTGTTTTAACAACCTTAGGTACATCTCTAGAAGAATGAGGATGTCTAAAATACAGTGGGTGGAGATGGTGACCTTACAAGAAAGCCATTTTGTTTGAAGAGCAACAGGCTGGGAATCAAGAGATCCAGGTTTTGATCTCGGATCTGCCCTCTACTGGCTGTAGCTCTGCACCTGTAGGCAACTCACTTAACCTCTCTGGACCCCTATTTTCTATTCTATAAAATGAGAATTTAAAAGCTAAAACAAACAAAAAATTCTTCTGCCTGACTCACAAGAAGGTAACTATAATGAGTTAAAGTGCACTCAAAATTATAAAGTGCTATAAACATAGGCTGGCATTCATGTAAGTTAACATAAAAGAGGTAAGCATTACCTTTTTTAGAATGTTTTTAAGGGAAAGTTGCCTTTACTTAAATAAGCAAAAACTTGAACCTTCTAAAATGTCACTGGGATCAGTCACTTACTCTCTTTCAGCCTCTACTTTGCCACCTTTAGGAGCTGCTGCAATCACAGACATCAGGAACTGATTTTACCACCCACGCTCTGTTACAAATGATACAAGGGATGTTTTGCACTTGTAAATACTTGGCATCTCTATTTCTCACTAGACTGTAAGTTCTACACATAGCACAGAGCCTGGCTCAGAAATAAGGATGGAAGGACAGAAAGAAAGAGGGGTATAGGGAGCACCACCTTGCTATGGGCCATATGCAGCACCAGTTCACTTTGCAGGTTTACCTTGTGCTTCCTACCCAGACTCTATCCCCAACAAGTTAGCATCTTAGTAACCCCCAACAAGTAGAAAATCAAGCTCCCACACTCTTGGCACCCTGGACATCCAGGAAAATCAGCACATGAGATGTTCCAGACAGCGAAGGAAAGCACAGAGAAAGGCCTAAGGGGCTGAAAACCCTCAAACCAAATCTTCTCATGGAATCTACCTCACCCCCAGAGACTTACAGATAATGGCCACAGCCCCTTGTAGCTCCGACATGCTAGATCAAAATGCTGACCAAATACTTTAGGGCTCAGTAATGATGCCTTTGACTGCTGTCATTTAAAAAATACACCAAGTCTTCAAAACTGTGAAAATAAATTCAATATTGAATCGGTAGACTGATTTTTCTTTAATTAAAATTCTACTTTTCTAAAAAAAGGAAAAAAAAGGCAAATACACAGCTTTTTGTTTCTCAGGGAGGGCTCATTTTTAAACTTTCAAACAATAGTAAACAACTTCTAAATTCAGGATAATTGAAGGTATGCCAGTTGGTGAGCAAAACAACAATGGCTTACATATCAACCAAAAAGGGAACATGGCTTAATCAGGTTTTTTCTAACTGAATAGCATTCTGCCAACTGCACTTCTTACTAAAATAACAAAAGCTGCTGCCTACATACTACTAATAGACTACTACCTGAATAAATATAATTGTATTCATTAGTTCCTTACATTAAAATTATTAGCTAAGAATGATTTTTCCAGGGATCCCTTTTTATTAATAAAAGATTAATAATAAATTATTAGGACAAGTATCTCAGATCAATTTTGAATTTCCATAGCAGCAAACAGAATAAATTTTTTATATGCCTCCACAAATAAGTAATTTCCTCTCCATAAACATGCATTTGTGTATGACCAAGTAAGTCCCTAGCATAACCCACATAGGTAAATAAATGTAATTCATTCAAGAAATATGATGCTGAAAATTAGGAGCTATATACAGAAAGCTCAAAATTATATAATTATACTCTTAAATACTAATAAATTCCCTAGGAATCACTGACATACAAAGACCTTCAAAAAGTAGACAAGACTTACTTTTACTCAGACTTTAAAAAATAAAAAGTGGTAAGGAAGATGAGAAGAACAGAAATTAAATGAGAGCTAAAACTGTAGATTTCTATTGTGTTCTAGAAAAAAGGCTGCAAAGGGACCCCCAAGGGATAATGTGTCACATGAATTTTTTTTTTAATTCAACCATCCTTAAAATAACTCAAGTGGTGCTTCGTTTTGATTCTAATATCAAACCGCCATCAACTTCCCACTTCTAAAAGTGAGGAAAATCACAAATCTCAAAAATATTTTCTATCACTCAGGTCACTAAGTCAAATGAGCAAAAAAAAAAAAAAAAAAAAAGAAAATCCATTTAATCTCACTTTGTGTTGTTTTATTTTGTTTTGCTTTTGTTGTTGTTTTAACATACACATTCTATAATACATGAGGCGGATAGAAAATATTCACTTATAAGAAGACTGATTTTCTTCATATCTAAGCTTTTATATACTTGTGATACTTTAGTGGGCCCAAATTTGACTTCAGTCATTTTTAGTTCTTCAAAAATGTTTTATCATAATCACTTTATAATAATCCATCAAGAAATTGGTCATTTACTTTAAACTTTTCACGGCATTGCTATGTTTCTGCACTTGAAGAAAGCAGTTACCAAGTTATCCAATAGCACATTGAAATTAATTGGTGCCAGAAACAAAGAGTAAGTCATTAATTTTTAAGTTCTGATGTAACACTGCAATATGACTCATAGTAAGTAAAACTTATGTAAATTAAAATGCCCATGGACATTTGTTCACCAATTTGTGATTCTTACACATTTGGATGCATCTCAAAACCAGTAATAATCAACCAAAGACTACCTCATTCATGTCAGTGCCCTAGCCTTGTGCCTGACACTTAGTAGAGGCTCAACAAAATGCTTGTATAGTAATAGTAAAACATGATTACGTTCTATGAACTATATAAGTACAAAAAGTGATTGCAAATTTCCTCCCCAATCACATTTATGTGAAATATAATTTTAGCATTTAATCTGCTAAAAAGAAAAAAACTTTGCAATTCTTGCTCTGCTACAAAATTACTTGATAACACAAAATACCGGGTTGAGGTAATGCATGTAATAATGCTTATAATGAACCAGATTAAGGCCCTAAAAAATATCTTTTATTCATCCATAAACCATTCCAGTGAAGCTAAACCCATGTAAAGAATTTTTATATGGTAGTTTGAGTATAGCTACTTCTCTGGTCTTTGAACTATGATGTCCACTGTTTAATGCGTTTCTTGCTCCTCCATGGGCAAGAAATAACTTGAGTTACAAAATGACTTCACGTGAGATATTGTTTATGTTAAATATACAGCAATTTTCAACATGGGCTGGATTTAGACAACTGACAGTGACCGGCACTCAGCCAGTGAGTGCACCGGCCAGTCCTATATAGGATCCGAACCCGCGGCGGGAGCGTTGCCGCGCTCCCCATGCCGCACTCTCCCGAGTGCGCCACGGGCTCGGCCCGTTTCTGTAACTCTTTATGCACCCAAACCAGGAGATAGGGGCCCAATTTTTTCTCTTTGAATTTCCTGTCCTTTCTTGGCTCATACAGACCTTTTATTCTTTTCCCACAAAATGTATTCATTAGTATCAAAATATTTTCTTAAAATCTTCCCTAACAGAATCATAAAACATTCCCGAGATTTCCATATTTGCTGTCTCTATTATCTTTTTGGAAGATAATTAATACTTTACCCAGGGGCATTCAAAATGGCCGTTGCAATAATCCAAAAATTCAACTGCCCAGAGTGGGTATCCTTATATAAACATTCATTCTGGATAATTTAAGATATTTGCTTTTGCAAATGTAAGACCTACAGATATGTTTTACAAAAATGACAATAACATTTTGCATTTGGAACATAGAGTAAAATGACCTCTCAAAGTAGCCACAGAACAAACAGAGGTCACAGTCCCACTAGTCTCTCGACACATAAATGTCCTCAGGGAGAAGCCAAGTGAGGATGTAGGGAATCATAAATGCTGAGGCTAGTTTGCTTTATCTACACACTGAGAAACTGCTCTAATGTCACCTGACCCATAGTTATTAGTGAAAATATCACCTCTGCTATTAACTTATTCCAAGCAAATACATTTTGGTTTTCTGGAAAATATTTGGGTTCACACTAATCAGGCCCAACGGAAGGCCATATTAGCAATTTGGCAGGTGCCCGAGGGCCATACCTAATCTGCATAAAATGGAGCAGATTGCAACCGCCCTCATCTTTTTTATTTTTAAACTGGTTTTTGAAGTGAAGCATACATAAAATCTCAGAGGAAGAGACAGGAGATGGTAGTGCATACATTTTCCTTCATGCCTCTATTTTCATTCTTTTTGTACAAACCATCTTCCTGAATGGCTATTTACCGAAACAAAGATAACAAACTAAAAGGTTCTAGGAAAGAAGTAGGCAAGTGACCATAAATGTTAAAAAAGAGTCATATCTTTCAATAGATCTTCACAATCCTTGATAGTATCATTTCAAATAAGTTTTCATTGAATTTAGTGTTATTATATTTTGTGAAGACATGCTAAATGGAAATATACCCTGAATTTGGGAAAAGATGAAGTGAGCAGAGATTCCAAGACTAATAATTATTTGTAAACCTATTACCTGTCTAACAGAGAACAACATGATATTAAGTATTACCATTATCATCTCAACACTGGCTTCTGTTGCTCACAGAATAACTTAAAGTGACAGTACTCTTTATATCCTAGGAATTTATAATCAAAGCCACTCAGTTCAAGCATGGTGAATCTGAAAAATAACTCAGCAATCATGAATGTTGGTGACTAATTCAAGCCACACAAATCAGGAAAAAAAGAATAATACACAAAGATAAGTGTATCAGATAATTTTTTAAATTAGGTTAATGTATACACAAAAGTTCCAAAAGAGAACCACAATGAAAGAATTTGGTTTCTGAAGGACATATAAAAGGGGCTTATTTTAGTGGGTGCTATGGAGCAAAAGGATGTTACAAATAAAATGGCGCCACCTTAGTGAAGCCCTATCTTAAGTATATTCCATACTACAGGATAGTAGAACTAACATCAAGAAATAGGGAATGCCTGGTGGTTGTGAGGAAGAAGTTGTTTCACAGGAAAATGGGAAGAAGCCTATGTACAGCATTAAGAAATGATTAAGAAATACCAATCTATCAATATCAACAAAAGGATAGGCACAAGTTTTCTAAAGCTATGAAATCTGGATCATAAAAAGCTGCTGTATAACCTGGGCAACACAGGAACTAAAGATCATTGCAGTAGAGAGAACAAAAGAGGACTAATGCTGGCAACCTTGAAAAAACAATGGAATGTGAAGATAGGCAAGACAGAAAGGCAGGTATTGTATTGAAGGGTAGCAGAATATGTCACCCCAAGTATGTTACTTTGCATATTGATTATTTTCAGCTGAAGACAATTGAAAAGCAGATACAGATGCACATGTTAATAAACTCATTTGTTTTTCTCTTGTTAATCCGTCTTTTGTCAGGGTCCAGCCAGAAAACCTAGAAGTATAGAGGGAAAAAAATAAGATTTTCCTCCCCTATGATACAAAGTGAAAAAGTATTGGATTAGAATCAGAAGAGTAAGTCCTCCAATTCTCAATGCCTCTCAATCTCATCATGTGTAAACAAGATTATAATACCCTCCATCTCAAAAGGTTGCTGAGGTCATTAAATGAGATAATATAAACTCAGGTTCTCTGTGAATTCCAAACTGCTAACCAAACATAAGCTATTATTGTTGACATTATAAAGAGCAAACACAATAATAAAGAGTTAAAATGACCAATCTCTTGTTTAGAATCATAAGGGAAGGGAGACATTTGTTTTCCCTGACTGTAGATAAGAGAGAAACTCCTAAAGAGCCAAATAAATGTTCTAACAAGGAATTTAAAGTGGTGATGAACAGCCAATCTTTGAACTTTTAAAGATAAAGATATAGGTGAGATTTAACAAAGTTTAAAAAAAAAAATTCACGTTTGACCAGGTAAAGACATGTAACTACGGATTCTTGGGAATAGAGGCCATTTTGTAATTCCCTGGTGTACAGAGGAGACAAAATTCCAGCTGATTACAAAGAACCTGAATTTATAAGTTCTTACCTCATGCCAGACAATTTCTCACTGTACTAGTTTTCACAAAAATCCTATTACATAGATATGAGTGTCTCCATTTTAGATCAGGATAATTTGCCTAAGGTTACAAGGATGTTAAATGGCAGACACTGGAACCCAGGTTTGCCTGACTCCAAAGCCTGTGTTCTATCCCCCACAACAAGGTACCTCTTACCCTTGGAGAATGCCTGCTTAGCCTCTGAGATCCAACTCAAAGAATACCTTCAGAGAGAATAAAACTTTTCCTATTCTCCCCAGGAGAATTAATCTCACTGCACTTTGAATTTACTGAGGTCAATAACTACAAAATTCCTGTGAAATTTTCTTTCCCCATTGAGGAGGTTAGTGTGTCTCTCTGCTGTGCCGTGTTCACAATGTGTTATACTGGCATCACTGTTACCACCAGTAAGACCTTCACCTACTGTGTCCCCTGGACATTCGACTTCCCAGCCACAGAAACTATAAGCAATAAATTTTGTTTTCTTTATAAAATATGCAGTTCTGTGTATTTTGTTATAAGCAACAAAAATGTACTAATATAGAAAACTGGTACCAGAGAAGTAGGGTGTTGCTTATAATAAATACTTGAAAATGTGGAAGTGGCCTTGGAACTGGGTGCTGAGGAGAAGCTGGAAGAATTTGGAGGAACAGGCTAGAAAAATCCTAGATGCTGGTGAAAGTTCAGAAGATAAGAAAACCTGGGAAAGTTTGGAATGTTTTAGAGACTGGTTGAATGGTGGTGACCAGACTGCTTACAGAAATATGGACTGTAAAGACCATTCTAAGAAGGTCTCAGATAGAAATAAGGAGTTTATTGGAAACTGGGGCAAAGATCAACCTTGCTATCAACCAACAGGGAACTTGGCCACATTGTGCCCATGCCCTAGGGTTTTGTGGAAGTTGGAACTTAAGAGCTGTGAACCAGAGTATTTGGTGGAAGAAATTTCTAAGCAGAAAAACATTCAGAAAGCTGCATGGCTACTTGCAACAGCCTATGCTGAGTTACAGTAGCAAAGGCATGATGTAAAGCCAGAATTTAAAAGGAAAGTAGAGCATAAAGATTTGGAAAATTTGCAGCCTGACCATGTGGCAGAGAAGCAGAGAGCATTTTCAGAAGAAAAAACCAATGGTGCTAAGAAGATTAGTACAAAAGAAAGGGATTATGAAGAAAAGGGGGAAAAGGTCCTGAAGGCATTGCAGAAGCCTCTGGGGCCAACCCTTCCATATCAGGCCCAAAGGCCTAAGGAGACAAAACGGTCTTAGGGAATGGGCCTGAGATGCCCTCCGCAGGCTCGCTGCCCAGGGCCACCTTGCGATGCTGGTCCCTGCACCAGCACCCCAGCTGCTCTGGCTACTCCAACTGTGGCTAAATTGGTCCCAGGTGTGGCTGGACCCGCAGCTTTGGAAAATACAAGTAGGAAGCCTTGGCAGTGTCCATGTGGTAAGTGTGCAGGCTCACAGAATGCCAGAGCTGGGAAGGCTTGGGAGGCTCCACCCTGATTTCAACAGATGTATGGAAAAGCCTGGGGACCCAGAAAGAGACCTGTCACAGGGGTGGAGTCACTGCATAGAGCTGCTAGAGCAATGCTGAGTGGAAACATGGGGTCAGAGTTGCAGCAGAGAAACCCCCTCAGTGCCATGTCTAGTGCAGCTGTGAGAGTAGGACCACCATGGAGACCCCAGAATTGTAGAGCAATGACAGTGTGCAATGCTAGCCTGTGAGAGCTAAAGCCTCACCTGAGGCCAGAAAAGACATAGGGGCGGAGCTGCCTGAGGACTTGGGGACCCAACCCCCACACTAGTGTGCTGAGGACATGGAACATGGAGTTGAGGTACATAATTCATTAGCTGTAAGATTTAATGCCTGCCCTGCTGGGTTTCAAACTTGCTTAGGACCTGTTACCCCTTTCTTTTGGCCTATTCATCCCTTTTTAAATGGGAATATGTACCCCTGTGCTTGTCCCACCATTGTATATTGGAAGTAGATAACTTGTTTTGAATTCACAGATGGAACTTTGAACTTTGGACTTTTGAGGTGAAACAAGTTAAGACTTTGGGGATGGAATGAATATATTTGTATGTGAAGGGACATGAGTTTTGGGGGACCAGGAGCAGAATGCCTTGTGTTGAATGTCTCCCCAAATTTAATTCCCACCATAACTGTTAAGAGCGTGTGAAATCCTGTTATGGTAATTGAAAGGTGGGGACTTGAAGAGGTGACTAGATTGGGGGACCATGCAGCAGTGAATGGATACTGGTCAGGATTAAAAGCATGGTGGTCAGGAGTGTGGTTCTGAGGGCTTTAAAAAGAGTGAATGAGGAGGTTAGGCTCTGCTCTCTCTGCTTCTACCATCTTGCAATGTGAGACCCCTGGGTGACTGTCACTACCACCAGATGTGTTCCTTGGACTTTGAACTTCCCAGCTTCAGAAACTGTAAGCAATAAATTTTTCTTTATAAATTACCCAGTTCCCAAGTGTTTTATTATAAGCAACAAACACAGACTAATACACCCATTAAACTGCAGGCGACTCAATGGAGCTTCATCCTCATCCTCCTTTGTCGCTCTTGAGCCAAGCACTTGGCATGAAACACAATAAATGGAACTTAAAGATTCCAAATTGCCACCAAGTAACTTGATTTCAATTCCCTTATTCCTTTATTGAGGGTCAACTACAAACCAGGTAGAGTTGCTCTGAATGTTATACATCAATACACACTTATACATCATGCCATTTAATCTTCAAATTATTTCTACAAAGAAAGAATTATCCCTATTTTATAATGAAGAAATGGAAGCAGAAAAAGATGAGGGGGACGGATCCCCATACCAGCCAGCCTCTCTCCTTACTGCCCCCCCCAGCCCTCCACACAAAAAGATTAAACAGCTTGCTATAGGCAGATAGCTGCTAGTAATAATAATGCCAGTAATACTAATATCATTAATTAAGTGCCTATTTGTGGTAAGCACAGTGCTAAGATTAACATATAGTATCTCCTTTAATCTGCACAACAAATCAACAAAGTAGGGGTTATCATCACCTTTTGCAGGTGAGAACACCAGGAACAAAAAGGTTAAGCAGTTTCTCAAGATTACACAGCGAACAAGCACCATAACTACTATTTGAACTCACGTTTTTATGACTCCTAAGCCCACATTCTTTCCACTATATCAAGATCCCTTCTACTATATTATGTTAAGATTATTATGCCTAATCTTTCTATTTTAAATACCTGAGATAAGCACACTTGAGATAAAGCTCTAATTGACTAACTTAAATTGGTTACATTTAATAAACAGGTCAGTAAAATTAAAAATAACATATGTAAAAATAAAGAATAAGTAAATAAATAAGACATATGGCAAGCAAAAGGAGGTACAGGGATATAGGCCTGATTCAATGAACTGAATCAGCTGTATTTTGTTGGGCCCAAAATCTATATTTCTTCTAAACATAAAAAGCATGCAATACTAATAAATATTATCTTCCAAATGCATCACTAAACTTTCTCATTCATTCGTTTTAATGTCTATGGAGTGTTTACCCAGGTGCTGGAAGTACAGGATGATGAACAAGATAGACATGGTGCTTACACTCAAGAAACTTAGAGTCTACGAGGTCTAACCAACAAGCAGAGATATTAAAAATTTAACAAATGCTAGGAACAAAAATAATAGTAAGCTATGAGAAAGAATAATTGTGTAGTCAGGGAAAATGGCCCAAGGGATGAAAAGGAACTTGCCTTGCAAAGAATGGTGAGAAGAAGGTACTGGGCAAAAGCATGGAAAAAAAGTGTGATGGTCATAAAACAGGAAAGGCTGGGCCTAGGTGGAGAAATTTTAAGAAGGCCAGTGTGGCTGGGATCAGGAATTGGGGAGGAAGTGGTTGAGAATGGAGACCAGGACAGATCAGAAAGAGCTTTGCACGTTATGGCAAGTTGTGGATTTTACTCTAAATTAAACAGAAAACTGGGGAAGGGTTTTAGGCAGATGAATGGCATTATTTAGTTTTTCTGTTTACGTCATCATTCAGGGTACTGAAAGGAGGTCTGAACTGAAGTAGATCAGGAATGGATCAGGCAAAAATGCCAGGCAGAAAGCTGTTGCAGTAGGTTAGGAAAGAAGGGATGGTACACTGGACCAGGTAGAAGAAGTGGAGATAGAAAAACTTACACACTTCCAAATCTTCCTCAAAATTTGATCCATTATGGCTGAGCTCCTTAGGCATAAAAAAAAAAAAATTATATTGAGGGGAACATGATGGAGTTTCAAAAGTAACAGGAATGTTCTACTTCCTAAGCAGAATGGTAGGTACAGGGGTGCTTGTTTTATTATTTGTTCTTTAATATTAAACATATATATTACTTATATCCTTTTGTAGCATGTCTCACCATAAAACATTTAAAGACATATCAATGCTATGAGTTTTAAATGACTGTTATATTTTAGAATACTCAGATATAACAAGTAAATGCTAAAGTAAAATAAAATGAAGTCAAGAGTAAGACAGGGGGAAAAAGTCAGATATAACAGTCTTGTAACTTCAGGCATGTTTTATAAATTTCTTAATTTGACCAATAAATCTCATGAGCTCAGATTCTAACGAAATGGGTATTTTCTAACTACAGATTAACTGTTACAACAAGATAACTATAAGTTGAATTTAAAATCTAAAATTTGACAATGTAACACCTTAAATGTGAGTGAAAATTAATCATGACTTTGTCAACTGGGAATAGAATCCAGACTTTTAAAAATACTATCCATTACTCCAATTAAGTAATCAAAAACATAAAATGATATACAAATACAAAGATGTTTATTAAAGAGTTATTCATAAAAATAAAAAGCTCTAAACAACCTAAATGTCTAAAAAAAATGGGATGGTTAAGTAAATTATGGTATGCTCACACCATTAGGAAGTCATTAAAAACGAATGCCACAGAAAACACTTATCATATTAAAGGAAAAAATAAGATAGATAATCCATTGCCTATGAGGAAGAAAAGAAAAAGAAATTTGGGAGGGTTGTAGAGAAGACTTTAACTTTACCAGCAAAAATTTTAAAATAATAAATCTCTTGGACTACAAGTGACACCAAGGGGGAATTTTACCTTATCCTTCACACAATTTTGTATTTTTCTAATTTTCTATAATGGGTGTGTTTATTACTGTAAAGTTGCCATGCTTTCCTTGCAAATAAAGCAAAGCAACTTACACACAAAAATTAAGCTATTTGCATTCAGAAATCTCGGTTCATTTATAAATTCTTGACTATTTTTGGATGAGAAATCTTCCAATTTAGAAACCTTTAGATAGAAACATGAACAGTTACAATGTTGCTTAAAAGGATATTAAGCAAAAAACCCCTTGATTTCAAAGTAGCTGGACAGGAACATCAACAAATTAAATCAATCTGGTCAGTTAGAAATTAAGTCCTCTCCTATCCACACCATCTATTCAGCAAACATCTACACAGTGCCTTCTGGGATGGCAGGACACAAAATGAGAGAGGGACAGAGAGACTCAGAAGACAATCTCTGTCAACAAGGGGTTTATTATGACCTGCCCAGAGAAAAAGCAGGTAAGGCAAGGACACCAGGAACAAATGAGGAAGTAAATGACCCCGTGCAGATGCCAAGGGAAGACAGACAAAAGGAAAAATGGAAAGGGCCTCTGAACACTGTATGGAGAAGCTGTGCTCGATGAGTAAGATCTCTGAAATACCAAAGATGATCGCCAAAGGGGACAAGTAGACAATGCCGCTTCAATGAAAGCAATGTTAACACCACTTCAAGGAAGGAGACAAGAAATTTCACACAAAAACCACCAACCGAACGGCTAGCACTCCTGATTCCTGGTATAGACCTGCTCTCTTATTTAGTTCAAGTTCCCTTTGTGGATTGCCTAAGGAATGATTATTATGTTAACACACAGAAGACAGAAACATAAGTGGCACCTCTAATTGGCATAACTCTCAGTTAATGGTTACTTACCTTAATTAAAATAGTGCAAATTACTTAAAAGAAAGTTTTAGAATACTATGGAGAAGAGCAATGTGAGATATAAAATGGCACAGTACAATTTGGGGTACAACCACAAAAGAAAAATGTATCATTTAAATCATAGGTTATTCATTTACTATACATTCTTAGAATAAAGAAAGAATACTTACTTTAAAAGTATGAACACTGTGAATATTGCTTTAATGCTGTGTCTTTTTAAGCCATCCCAAACAAATAACATTTATTACTTTAAATTAAATGCATAAATAAATCCCACAAATCCCAAATAAATAATGATTTTTTAAAAAGTAATTCAGCATTCTTTATTTTTGCCTCCAAAGTATTATATCACATTGATTAAAATACAGGGCTACCCATTTTTTTTTTCCTTTCTGGTTATGCCCTTAAAAAAACTGTAATGCTCTCATAGCTAAGAGCTTTAAACTGGTAAATAACCCCTCCCAGAAGCCCAAATCTCCATATCTTAATATCATGAAAGCTGGAACTGTAAAATAAAATCTGTTAGCAGCTGAAATCTTAATGAGGTTCTACAAAGAAGAAGCTTTTCTGCAATGACTCAATGCATGGAAACAGCTGAGTAATTATAAATGCATGGGCTGAATGCAAGTTGGCAAATGTAATACCACAGAATGTACCCAGAACTAGGGTTGTCCCAGTTCAAATCAGACAATATTCCTTTACCAGTACAAGCAAACAACTAACCTGAAATTTCTTTGGCTGAGAGATAGGTGTGAGCCCATAAAATTATGTCCCTTGACTCCACATTTACATGGTGACAATCTGTTCTGGCCTACCAACAGCCTGTTCTTAAACAACAAAGCACTTCAGAAGGAGCACTGCATAATACTGGTTTCATCAGACATAATAGAAGCCAGTGACAATTGGACTGGAGCAGTGGATCTCAAAATTTAAGGACATGAGACCCACTCCCTCCATAAAGAACTTGTGAAAACAAAGATTATGGGGCCTGCCACCAGGGGACCCAATTCACTAGGTCTATGTGGGCCGAGGAATCTGCACTTAAATAAGCACCCTACAGCCAAGCAGGACTGCTCAAAGAAATACAAAAATAGGGTGTTTTCTCCTGAGGGAATTGTAGAAAGGCCAAAGGGAAAATGCAAATAAAGGGTGGGGAAAAGGGAGCTGCACTTTTTCAGGGGTGGGAGGGGTGAGGTGTACTCCACTTTCCTTTTAGGGAAAAGGAAAGCAGTTTCCTCAAAAGTGTTCTCTGAACCTTCACACATGTAACTGCAAACTTAGAACATGTCCTAGAAATATTTTAGTACAACTATTCACAGTAAAGAAATCAAACTCCACATGCTTATTTCTGGCTCTCCCTCTATATATATATTCTTAAAAAGGAAGAAAAACAAAACAAAACAAAACAAAAATCCTCAGGGCCAAACTCTCTCAAATCCATTCTTATTTAGAAATTTTCAAAAATTGAGAAATGCTCAATTATATGAATATTACATGGCCCAAGGTAAATACAAATATTATTCTCTGCATATTGCAGATAAAAAACAGGCAGAATCCTACAATTAACACATGGAACAAGGTAGAAAGTTAAAATGTAAACACAATGAAATCCTGTAGTTTCATGATTATGTTTCCACGATTCTAATTTATTTTTCCCTAAGCCCATTAAATTCTGCACCCTATATGCTAATAATATGCTTACTTTTCACAATGTGCAGTCCTTTGTGAGAAAATCCTGGGAAATAACATCTTCAGCTAAGAATCTATCCCCCTGAAGAAAAGAGGTTTCCACAGAGCCTTCTGAAAGCTTAGCATCCTGAGAGCTTTAGGCTGTCCCATAGTCATCTGGCTTATAGTACTCAACACAGAAGACATAATGAATACCCTTATGACAGTGAACTATGTTGGCCTTAATCAGAAGACTTTGAGAGACATGAAGCCATAGGAGTTTCAGAGGTACAAAAAAACCCCACGTCTCTTAGAGGTTACAATAGTTAAACAATGGCATTCTTAGAAGAGACATGTATTCTACAGTTTAGGAAAACAGACAACAAAAAGCTGAAAGAAAATATAAATATGATTCCATGGATGTAGTTGTTTTGGGGCTGACAGATTAAAAGACTTGTGAAGCTGTGGATTACTTGTATGATCATAATATGTAAAAGAAGATTTTGGTGAGAAATAATAGTAATAACATTCATTGAGCATGATGTCACTTATTGGTCATTACAATAATATCTTACTTAATCCTTAAAACAGACCTAAGTTAAGAAAGGTTTCTTATCCCATTTTACTGATAAAGTAGAGATAACTAACTTCCCTAAGGTCGTATGTCCTAGAAAGGAGTGGGGCCAGGATCTGAACACTAGAATGCCTTCTGTTTGGCTGCTCAGGAAGTTCTTCAATGGGCTTAAATTTTTAAGACTCAATTTTTAAAAAAGACTAAAATTTTAGCAGTGTGGAAAGTGGAAAAGAGAAACAAGCAGGAATCTCTAAGAATCTTATCAAAAGAGGTCACAGCCCAAAATGATCTGAGACATATGAAACCTGCTAACTTTAACAAAGTTTTTAAGTCAAGTCAGAAACTAAATGATGATCTAGAAAAAGACAACTGCTTGTGGGAGATAATGCCATGTTAAAAAGATGAAGAAACTGGAGACAAAACTATCCAATTCACCGATTTCCATTTTAACTGCTAAAGCAAAAAAAGCTTCAAACTGCAAATGCTAGAACAATTGATAAGAAAGCCCTGAAAGCTAATACAGGAAATAAAAAACCATAAGAGAACATCTAACTGCTGTAAATAAGTCTCCTGCCCCAGAGAATTCACATCCCTGGGTACTTGAAAAATTTGTAGAAGTGATATCTGATGGTAAAAATAAATAAGCAAAATCATGAAGAAACAGAAAAATTCCAGAACAAGTCAAATTTTAACTCAAAGTTCAAAATTTTTAAAGTAAAAAAAAAGTTCAGTCCACAAGCGTAAGGCCAAATTACAATCGTGTGCTTTTACCAGGGTTACAGACACAGCAGAAATTTTTGAGACAGTTGTTCATGATAATTTAGTGGATCTGATAGTGCAGTTAGGTAGTCTGTGCCTTGTTGAAAAACTAGTCTGAAAGTTAATAGCCTAAAAGATGGTCTTTAGGGTTATAACCCAGCATTCTGTCTTTAGCCCGGCCCATTCAATGTTTTGCCAATGATGTGGATGATGAACCTTATAAAATTTGTAGATTTCACAAAGACAATATAGTTGATAATGTAATTTACACTCAAAATGATCTCAGTGGGCTATAATACTTGACTAGACTAAATAAAATGTAATTTATCAGGAATAAAGACATTAATTTGTTTTTTTAAATTATACGTATATGATGTTTGACCTTGCATAAATGCATGTGAAAAAAAGCCAACAAAAAACAAAACAAACCATTGTATTGAGTTAACTCGATTGTATGAAACTTTATTGTGAACATCTGCTAAAAAGAATTAAGGCATTTATGGAAAGTCAAGATAACACCTGAGGGAATGAATTAGTTTCAGAGGGTCATGGACAACCAGAGAGAAAGCAGATACAAGGGAGTCACAGACCATGAAAGGGCAGAAAAGAGTCCATATGTATAGACCCCTGTGGTTGTTTAGCCTACAAAAAAGAGAAGTCTTAGGAAGGGCATGATCTTACTTTCCAAATATCCAATTTGCAGAAAAGGAAATAGTATCAGTATACTTTGAAAACCATTTCCTTAACAATCCCAAGCTACATTATTTTAATGGTGATCTACACTTCACTGGAGGAGCGGGCATTTACAGTACATTTATTGATGTAAAACAGGGATTGAAGAAACTAATAGTTAGGGAGCTGAATACAGATCATGTGTAAACTTCCGACATTTTCCAGAGCAATATTTGGTTGTAAGACATTACATAGTTAATACCACTTCCCTGAGGAATAGGTTTTTCCATGGACAAGATGGTGAATCAACACATTTATCATGGCTAAATTAATCTTTGCCCTCCAACTCTGCCTACTTTATAGTTTCAATACCTTACTTTAAAAATCAAGACAAGATTTTTCTATAACATGGTGTCATAATACCACCAGCAACAAATGCTGTCTTTACAAAGGAGGAATTTTGGCTTGGAATGTTCATGCACTGTTTAGCATTGTTTTGTCTTTAAAGACTGGTCACAGTGGGAATGCCCTTTCCACTGTAGGGGGTAATGTTAAGAAATTTAACTTCAAAAGAGTTTCTAGCTCATCTTCAGAATGTAATGATACTGCTGTTAAGTCTGGATTTAATTAGGAGTCTGTAAAGAAGGAGGAAGTTTGTCAGCATGGCTTCCCCTCTCCATCGCTGCCCCCAACCTTTACTGATTTCTCTTTTGGTTTGTACACACTCTATAGGCCAGAGTCATTAATAACCTGTGTAAACAGACTATTACAGAGATTACAAACTGCTTTTGCTGTATGTGTTAGTTTAGCAGTTAAGACTATTTGAGGGATTTTTAAAGCACTATAGAATAAAAGCTTTGCTTAAAAAAAAAATCGTGAGCAGGTTGTCCTCCCTGCTCCTGCTCCCAGAAAGTTAACCAAGACTCCTTGAACTGTGACCTGAAAGGACATTTGGTCAGCCAAACCTAATCCTAGGCTCTGAGATTAGTTTAATGGTATTTGAGGCACCTGGGATCAACCCTGCTGAATTCTGTGACCACATTGTAAAACAAGTCATTGTTGCTCAGGCAGACTATTCTGGTCTCAAGCAATATTTGAGTTAAACTGATATTACTGATCATCTCTTCCTCAGTGCAGATAACTTCACAATTAGAACAGGACTGTATTAATGCCTCATTTATCAGAACTCAATATTTTCCAATATCATCTGTAAACTTTGCTTCTCCCCAAAGAATTGGGCAAAGAATGCTGGGAATTATCATCTTCGTCAATCTCCAGTCTTGAGGTGAGATTACAGCTCTGAAAAGTTGCTCTCCTAGCACATGTTACTGTAACTTTACCATGGAATATTTTAGGCTGCCATTCAAAAAGAATGAATGCTCCATTATTTTAACCGTCTGCTCAGGGTGGTCATTCTATTTTTTAATGCAATGTACTACACAGGAATGACATCATAAGGCTATCATAAAAGCAAGTGTTAAAACCTATGATGAATTTTCCTACTATAACTAAGCAGTTAATAAGTGTAAAAGTAGATCAAAACATACACTTATGGTCTGGTAAAACATTTACATTCACCTTTGTAAATACAAAAATAAAGGGTTTTTTGAAAAGCCATAAAAGTTCTTTTTGCCTCTTACTTCTAAATCTCCATTAGTGATCTTAGATGCCTGGAAACTTTTTTCCTAATTAAAGAAGCCTAAGTAGTAATTGCTAATAAATTGCATTTATTTATCTTGGGTAGTTTCTCTCTTCTTATGATAAAGATCTCATTAGGGCAATATTACTATGTATCAAATTTAAATCACATTGAACCATTTACTCTTCTCTGCCACATACATTCCCTTTTCATTCTTTAACAAAGCTTCCTTTGCCATCTCTGACAAAACTGCTTTCTAAGTCACTCTTTATGTCTAGAAAAATAAATAGTTTTTTTTCATTTCCCATCTTTGTCATCCCACTCTTACTTAAAACTTAACTACATCTTTATTGGGTAGGGAAGAATGTATCATCCAGGCACTCACCAAGTATATTTATGCATGACAAGCCCCTTTAATTTTCCTTGCTTATATTTACATTCAAACAAGAGGTGAAAGAGGAGGGAAATAGTATTACCACCAAATGAGTACTGTTCTATTTATTAACATGTTTTCCACAAATGTTCTTTTAATATGAATACCTACTATGTTCTAAGCACCACACTAAGAATATTGTTTGGATGTCATTTTTTCCTCACAACATTATGAGGGTAGAACCTATTTTTATTTACAGATAAACTGAAGTTCATGGAGGTTAACAGATTTATCCAATGTCACAAAACAAGCAAGTCGTAGAGTGAATACATGAACTCCTGCATTGTGACTCCAAAGCCAGTACTTTAACCACTGCAGTAGTCAGAGTGTAGAATGGACTGAATGGCTAAAAGTAGGTATGGGGAGAGGACTTGGTCCCTACATGAGAATAACTCACAGACCGTGGGAGAAAGAGATAGGTGAAGAGATAAACTATGATCCGTTGTGTTAACTACTGTTACAAAGAAAAGCACAATAGGAGCACAGAGAAGAAAGCAACTAAAGATATTTTCTGAATAGACAGTGGGATGGGGGTATGATCCTCCTAGGATTATAACTTTCACTGTCATTACGTCTTAAGTTTTCCAGGTACATCAGAGAAGAGCAAGCATTTCAGAAAATGTATAAGGATTCAAGATTCAGGAAAGAATATGTTGTGCCTGAGGAACCACGGGAAATTCAGCTCTGAAGGAAGATAGGAAATGCAAGGAATCACATGGTTGGAAGGGGATGAAAAGGAAGAGCTGGACCAGACTGTGGGCTCCTAAATTTGGTAAACAGAAAAGCACTGTTGACCTGGGAATGAGAAAGCTATTTGAGACAAATGGGAGCTAGATTGTAGGGACAGAGTGTGCATACTTTGAAAACATTTAACAAGGAAGATATAAAATATGGTGGTGGCCTGAGCTGGGAAATATTGAGAATTTCTGTTTTAGTGTGGAGCAGTCTTAACTGAGTACTTCTGTAGTCCAAACAGAAAGAGCCAATGGAGTGGGAGAAATAAAAGATATAAGAACTCTGGGAACAAATGATGAAGCAAGATCCCCAAAATGGTAAGAGAGCCAGCAATTGAGGGAGCAAGGAGAGAGGACAGCCCTAGGCAAGGGAAGAAGTCCCTCACACAGCTGCACACCCCCACTAACATGGACAGCACACAAAGACTAAAGCACCTGCTTCAGCACTTCATTAGTTAGTCTTTTTGTGTTGTTCTCTGTGTGCTCAATGCGTCTTTGTCCTCTCTCTCTGAGTAGGTAATAAGTCCACCCAAATTTTATATATTTTTTACCTCCATCCATATTAAAACAATGTGGACACATGAGCTAGTCCTGTATCTCAGTGAGTTGAGAAGGAAACCAGGGATAGAGCAAAAGAGACAACACGTCCCCTAATGGGGACAAGTCACAGACGAGAAAAAAAAAACTGTGTATCTTCACTTTGTATGGGACAAGATGCCCCAGCTGGAACTATAAAACACATGGGAAACGTAGCTGAGCTATCTATCAGGAAAAGATTGTGTAATAAATTGTCACACTATAAATAATCCTGTTAGAGCAGGAGCTCAAAAGTGAATCTGTTATCTTCTGCTTCTCTTACAGTACAAAAATGCAAGCAGAGTCGATAACAGAAAACACCAGTGCCAAGGAATATTAGAGTATTGTTTTAAATAATACATTTTAAATTAATACATAAAATATTTTTTCTACTTCTTTGGTTCCTCAAATTAGGAGAAAACATTTTTTAATAAAATTTATATCTTCTCATAATCTATATGTTTATTTTTGTAACTTACTCAGTGTCTATCTGAAAATAGTATTCAAAAGCACATATGCAATCTTTTCTTAGCATCATAGATTTTGGCTTAAAGGATTTGAAGTCCTCAATTTTATAGATTAAAAAAACTGAGGTTCAGAGAAGTGGCTTCCCTCCATACATGCATGTTTAATAATGATGCCAGATTTAAAACCTAGTTTTCCTAACTCATTGTCCCATATTAAACAAACCTAAAATGAAACTGAACCCTGAGATGATTTCCTCTGAATCTAATCAGGAGTCCTTGCTGGCACTGCCAGCTTTCTGCCCCTCTGCTCTCTGCCTTCCCTGATTTCCCATGATACATTCACAAACAAGCTGTGGCTAACACTGCTTCTTACCTACCCAATACCCACTTTTCCTTTTTTTCTTACTATGGAATCCCAGGGTTTTATTCTTAGTAGTATTGTGTCAAGTGAAAAACTTGATTTCCCAGGCTCTCCAGACCTGAGACTGAGATACATGACTTAAGTCCTGAGGAAGGATGTCCTTTCCAGAATAATAAAGGCTGAGCTTCATGAGGAGAAGCATTTGGCCTTTTGCCCTTCTTTCACCACCCTCCTCTTGCCTGGAATCTGAACTGTATGTTTGGAGATATAGCAGCCATTTTGCAACCACAAGAAAAGAAGTCAGGAGAACCAGAGCCGGGAACCCCTGGCAGCATTGCACGGATCTTCTGTTAGCTTGAATTGGTCACTACATGAGACAGACAAAACTCCTATTTGGTTAAGTAACTGTTTTAGAGTTTCTGCTACATGTAGTCACTTGCAACCTTAACCAACAAATACCTAAGCTAACAACTTCATAAGTATTGACATATTCCTAACATATCAGTCCACTGACTCAAAACCTTTCAATGGTGGGCTCAAGCAGGAGACCGCTAAATAAAACATAAACTCTTCAACTTGGCATCCAAGGTTCTTCACAATAGATTCCTGAGTCCTGTTACCTCCCAAACATACCCTACATACTAGCTCAACAGAACTCCCTGCCAACTCTCTGTCTCACCTCATCTCTGCTCATCAAAATCCTATAGTCTTGTCAAGGCCCCTCTCACACATCACCTCCCTCATCAGTCTAAACTGATGCCCCAACCTGAAGATTTCTCCCTCTCCCGAACTCTCAGAGTAATTTTGTTCACCTCTATCCTATGTCACCCTTCATGACAGCCACTGTACTTGTGTGCTCTCCTAGGCAAGAGGCACCTAAAGGTCGGGCACCTTGTCATACTGATATTGGAACCCCCCCCCTCTCCCTGGCACATGCCTGATACCTAGCAGTTGATTAATAATCACTTCTTAAATTGAATTAATAAACACTTCCCCCCTCCTAATGCAACACTGACTGATCCCAGCAAGAGCCCCCACCAACACTCTAATGACTTAGGAGGGAGCATGTGTGACAGCAGGAGTAAGCCAAGCTGCAGTTCAAACTGCCGTATTGTTTTGACATCAGCACAAGTGATAATAGGCTGTGACTCCATGTGTCAAAACGTTCACTCAAGACTCCTGCAGCAGCATCTCCTGCTTGTCAAAAGCCCCAGTCTTCAAAAGCCTGTCCTTTCGAAACACCATGTGGCTTCTGCTTAAGAAATGCCTATAGCTGGTCACTCCTCTACCCAAGAATCACAAACAAAACAGAATGATTGCAGCAAGACCTCATGGGATCCACTGGCACACACCTGTCCCTCCAGGAACGATCTTTGGCATGTGTACAAGAGAGGAGTGAACAAGCAGCATGCTGTGACAGAGAACCAGGCACAAGGGCAAAAGAGCAGAGCCTTCCAATTAAGTAAAGACTACATCATAAGCAATACTGAGGTAGCATTAAGTTCCAATTACAAAAAGTTGGGGATAATAAAAGGAGGAAAAATGTATAGAATGAGTGTAATAGAGACTGTAATTTGAATACAACCTTAAAAACGAAATAACTGAAATAAAAATGAGAACTATAAAAATTTACATATTAAAATACAGGGCCCGAAGAGAGAAACACGCTGTCCTTCACAGTACAGGATTATAACACATACCTTATATATGTGTGACTATAAGCCCCAGAGGAAAATGTTATCTTCAATAAGAGAATAATTGTAAGTTGGTCATCTGCCCAATTGTCATGGTCTCAAATAACTTCTCAAAATAACTAAAACAAAGTAACTATTATACACACTTAATTGAAATGGAGACTGTCATAAATATTACTATAAATCTCTGAGAAAAGTTGCTAATCATTAGCCATATGAATCATTTAAAGTGCTATATAGTGTCGTTTTAACTTACTAGCTACTATGTTTAATATGATTAAAAACGGAATTGCTATAACAAGCATTTACTACCAGTAATGCATTCTGGTTAAAAAATAACTGAGTACACATTAAGATAACACAAATGGATATCTGAATTGTGACAGAATACTATAAGTAAGTTATTTAATTTGATGGGAAGATGAATATTTCATTCATCAGAAGTTTGATTTAACAAAAGAATCCCTCACTCCCCCAATAAGGTTGTATTTTGATTGTATTTGCTGGGTGACCTGTGGCCCATCATCTTTCAAACACATCCCCAGACAGGTCTTCTGTGGCCATCAAACCTTTATGAGTAGAATCTAGACCTGTGGTGCCTGCACTGGGCCCCTCCTGGTCCAGCCCTTCTCCTTCCTAGACTGATGCTCTCCGAGATCCTGCTCTCCAAGACCTCTGAGGGTGGCCTCCACCCCAGCACTGTTCCCTTCCAGCTGTCCTTCTTTGTAGGGCTGCCCTCTTGTAGCATCACCATTACCCCCATTGCCACTGCAAAAGGCTACAGGGCAGAGAGGTAGCTGTCAAATGCACAGGCTTGGGCAGGGGTGAGTACTCAGGGAAGTAAAAATAGAACCACTAAACCCAGGAGGGAGTGGGGACCAGGATTTGGTAGGAGTCGCATCATAATATTTGGCAGAAGGAATACTATATTTCTATTTTGGTGTGTTTTCAGTTATTTCCATACAGGTGTGGTTCTATTATGCCAAAGTGGGTTATTTTGTCTAAGATCTAGTTGATTATACTTTATGGGAAAATGAATGAATTTTTCAAATATACAATTTTAAAAACACTACTTTATGTACAAATCTATGAATGGATAATTATCAAATGGAAGAATACGCACTAATAATTTTATTTGAGTTTGAGGTACACCATGCAATTTTTGATACAGATTTACCTTCATAATTATACTTTTCTTAGATTATTATTAGCTTTCAGTTGGCAATTCTAGTATTAAAATAAACACACACCAAGACACAATGGGACCACACATCTACTACTTGGCAAGAAAGAGGTCTTCAAATGCTATGTTTTCCCACAGGTAATTCATGTTTAATTTTTTTTTTTTTTTTTTTAGAATAAAATATTGCTCAAAAAAGTGGGAAGGGACAGGAAGAGTTTAAATACTAAGAAAAGGGAGAGAAATAGTGAGAATGGAAGAAGACTGGAGAAGTGAGGAGAAAGAAGTCAATAAATCAGAATTAAATAAAAACTGCTACTTTTGAGTTCACCACTTTCATTTCTAACTGCCCTATTTACAAGTGAATTGCATTATGCTGTAATGTAACTGAATATAACATAACATGACCTACTGTCTTTGTCTAGTTGGGTTCTTTAGTCACACAAATATCACCATATTACCATTCACTTTTTTTTTTTCTTTTCTTTTTAGCCATGATTATTTAGCCCAGGTAAAAGTGCACCAAATTAATGGGATTCAGCAGTGAAACCATCTCCTGTGAGGGAGAATAAAAAGGAGTCATGATTCAAAGGTGACAAGTTCAATTCTCATTACATTCAAATTTTGCAGGATACAAATACATACTGACAATGTACCCCTGGAGGAAATCATTTACATCCCTTCTGCTCCACACAGCCCGGGACTTGCTTTGAAGCAGTTCCACAAGGAACCACTTGAGAAGAAGAGAAAAGATATGAGCAACTATTTCAGGAGGGATGGAAGGGAAAATAGCCTTGTTTTTTTAACACAGCTGTGGGAAACGTTGTGTTAAATAAGATGACTTCACTGTAGCCATTTTGCACATGTAGTTAGGTAATCTGAAATTCAGAATTCTATAGAAGAAGAAAGATTGAAAAGACATAAAACATTTTTGACTGTACTAAAAAAAAAACCACCTCATTGATTACAAAGCCATCGGTGAATATTTAAATTTTCATTTGCCATTAGTTAAGGCTATTTCATTTTTAAAAATACACAATTTTAATAGATGATTTTGGAGGAAAGTTTCATTACATTGCTAGCCTATATAAAATATATTAAGTGCTTTGAAAAAAATTAGAAAGAGGCAACGTAGTACAGAATACTTTGTCCACAAAAAAGAAAACAACTATTTTTCCAAGTTGATGCAGAGCCATGGAATAGAATATTGATAATTTAAAAATATGATATCAGATGATCTATTCTTTCTATACCTTAAGAAAATACAAAAGATGAAGGAAATAATACTGGTAATTCACATCCAGTTTCTCAGAATGAGAGGCTATACGAATTGAAGCTACAGAAAACAAAAGAAATTAACACATTATATCTGGCTTCTGCATTGTAAAGTACAATAGCAATAGCAATCATAATAGCAACTAACATTATCCAGCCCTTCAACTGTGTCAAGGGCAATATAAAGCACTCTACATGGATTATTTCATTTAATCTTCCTAACAACCCAAGAGGGAGGAATTATTATTATTACCCCTACTTTATAAATGAGGAAACTGAGGCAGAGAGTCACACAGTTGGAAAGTGGTAGCACCAACATTGATCGCCCAGAAGTCAGACTCTAGAGTCCACAACACCTAACCGCCACACTATACTACATTGACCTCAATCAGAACAAGATTGTAGAGGACATAGAATTGGAGACCTGAGCCCATTACACCATGTTAGCTCTCAGCTGATCTGACCATTAAATAAGCTAAGTCATTGTGATCAATTGTTCACCAGGAACAATTCCTAACAATTCCTTAGGAAAAGAAACTAGTTAAGTCAATTCGCTTTCAACCACTTATGTCTGTTACATTAGAAATTAAATTTTGTTAGAAAAGCTAATATACAACAACAAAATTTTATCAGTAACATTTACTTTCAAATCTTAACCTGGTTTCCTTCTACATCCTTACAATTCTGCACAATACTATTTGTTTGATTTGGTTTGTTCAATAAATTCTTACACTTAAATTGGATAAGCACTTTCAGCCAACTTTTTGTTACACATAATAGAAAATGTACCTAAAATAAATAAATAAATAAAGCTTCTAATACAAGTCCCAGTTATATAGACTATTGCCCTCTGTATGTCTGAATTCATCAAGTTGGAATCTGATGCAAAATAGACCAAGATCTACCCTATGGAGTCCTGTTCTACTTTTTGACCCAAAGATCTGATCTTTGCTCTTGTTCATGCCCACTCATTACAAATCCAATGTCATGGACCTCAAAGGGGATCAGGTAAAGTGACTTTGGCAGGTTCAGTGAAAAATCCATCACTACGCTGAAAAACCAATGTAATGACCAGCACCACCGGCAATCAACCCCTATCAACCCTCTCCCACATAAGACGACACCCTCGCTTTCCCAGAATCACTAGTACTACAAACATAACTATTTTGGTTCCACACATTTCAAAGCTCTTTTTAAATTCAAGACAAACAAATGACTGTGGCAGCTTAGGGACACAGGTCCTTTGAGAAGTGCTTCAACTCACAACATCCAAATTTTGAGTTTTCACCTTCCACTACCACAGAGACCTAGAACACACTCTGTTTTTAGCCCAGTGGGAAGAAAGAAGAATTCTTACTCATTCTTACTATGAATAAATTGCCCCCCAGAAGAAGTCAACACATACCTTCCAGGAAACTACTAAACTCACAAAGAGAGACAATTTCCTAAAAATTCCTGAAAATGTCCAATTCTTCCCACAGAATAAAAGAACTTACTTCTGAGGAGTAAGTTTATGCTAATCAAAGGCAATTAGAAAGAAATACCCACATTCCATGACTTTAGAAGTTCAACCTGGGCTTTGCTTGACAACATGTTTTAAAAATTTTTAGCCTGAATTATAAATCACCTTAGTATGTCTGTGCGAAAGCAGTGCCGCCTGGGAACGGTTTGTGTCATATTGTAGCTGCTTCATCCACACAAACGGCACTTGTAATGAAAACAATGCCATATATCTTGATTTGTCAGAGAGCAAATCAGTTTTATCTGTTCATTTTGTGGTTTAGTGTCATAGGTATTTTAGAGAACATAATTTATAATTCCTCATGCAATTATATATGAAATTAAATCATCTCACTTTTCCAGAAGCATCAAAATATTTCAGATTAAGCAGAATGCATTCGTAATGTCTTTGAAGTTCTCTTTCTCTCTCCCTTCCTGCCAATCTACCCCCTGAAGAAAAAAAATAAAGGAAAAAGAGGGAGAAATATTTAGCATTTTAATGAATTGGTCTAGTTATATTAGGTCAGGCCTTATACGGGATTTTATTTATCTTCTTAATAAAAACCCACTATCACAACAATGCCTTAATCATGCCGAAAAGACGAAGGTAGTGGTTCAACCACTGCCTCAAGAAGGAGAATACCTGGGTTTCAATATTTGGATCCTGGCTCTACCATTTACTTGCTGTGTGCCCTGGGGTAAGTCACTTAACTTCTCTGTGTCTCAGTTTTCTCAGCTATAAAATGGAGATAATTATACCTATGCCACACAAGGTTTGTGGGAATTAAATGAGTTAACATATACAACACACTCAGAACAGTGCCAGACACACAATAAGCTCTGTGTTTGTTAGCATTATAATCAGCAACAATACCTACACTACTTTTTTTTTTTTTTTTTTAAGGAGCAAACACATGAAAACCTAGTAAGACAATGTCTTACTGGCTACTTCTAAGGTATTTCAATGGGAGATAAGAGAAAAATACCCTGTTGATTGGTCCTTGTTTGGATGGTAAATTGGTTATTTTAGTGAACTTCAAGACAATGCAGCCAGGACCCCTTATTAAGTACTAAGTGACACCTCGGTCTCCTAGGAGAACATGCCACCCCCACATGCATTTTAATTCCTCTGATTTACAACAGAGTTGGGACTATTCCTTTTAATTTGCCTAGTTAAATTAATATCTGCTAAGAGACTCAAACAGATTCATAATCTTATCATTGGTCACAACAGGAAATTCACCCTTACTAAGAAAGAAGGAAAAGCAATTGTTGATCTTAATTGCATTAGTTTCAACTGCAGATGGGTGCTTTTTAATATCCGATGGGGGTTACAAGTAAAAAGGAACATAATAGCAAATTATAACTTAGTATGTTACATAGATATCTCTGATTTGTATACTTATGATAAAACACTGGTTTCATAAGTAAAACTCTTCTTTCATATAAATTGATATTTTTGGTTACATGAATACATTTTAAAAATAAAGAGTATAAAATGCTGAAAACCCACCTATTTATTGATAGCAAATACCTCTCTCTATCCAGGGGCCACCAACATACTCACATGGAAAGAGAATGATCTCTACCTCTGAGAACAGACCTCAGTGTGAGCTGAATGACTCCAGAAAAGCACACAGAAGGGAGATGATCAAAACAGAACCAATAACACTGTTAGAAAAACGTTCAGTGTAGGTGGCCAAATGCATCTAAATTCTAATCAGGCCCATCTCATACCTGCTAAGCTACAGGGAAGACTGTGAAAAGAAGCTGGGTCAACCTTAGAACTATAAAATGCAGAAGGAAGACAGAGAGATGCTCATCCCTTTTCCATGCCCAAAAGTACCTGAGGTTTCATAGAAACAACCACAAAAAGGGTTTGTTTGCTCCCGCAAGCATGGAAGCTTTCATGATTTGTTTGACAAATTCCGTAACTCCAATAGTGGGCTGTCCTCAATCAATTCAAACATAGGAAAAACCTTCCTGAAGAGTTTCTGCCAATGACTCCATAAAATCTCCATCCTACTGCATATACAGCAAAATCCAAAGGCTAACAAATAGACAAATTGTCATCAGTTTTTAATTCCTCGGCCAAGGGACATCAACACAGGACTGTCATTGTGAAACTAGTAAGCACTCAGTAACTAACCCACACAATACTGTGTATGCGTTTTTTAAAAAGGAAAAAGACCAAAATGTGGGTAAGAACAAGACTATTACAAAAAACAAAACATGAAATCAATTAACTAAAGTTTCCTGAATGACACAATGTCTTTTTTACCCTTCTTCCACATTAAAAAACTTAACTCTTCACCATGAGGCAGAAGAAAGAAAGCTCTTCAATGCCAACAACATTTTTTTTTTAATAATTGGCCTTTCACCTGCAATGAACCAAATGAAAAGAAATTTATTTTCAAAGGATAACTATATTTGCCCATAAATGCTAGAGTAAATCACTCTTATTGCCTTGCATGTCCTGGGTACAGTATCTGCCCTTAACACTTCCTAATTTACTGACACTTCTAAATCCTTGCAGATAATCAAAAGAAATGTTTAACGTTTTATTTCAAAACCAACAGCTTCACTGTTATTTAGCATTAGGAACAATAATAAAGAATGTGGAAATTACATATTATAATGTTAAGTGAAAACCACAGGTGAAAATACTACAAACATATGATCTCAATTATGTAAAAGTATGCATAGAACTATAACCAAAGGGAAATAGCCCTACATTTATCTCTAGGTGATTGGTCCATGGGGGATTTTTGTATTCTTCCTACTTCTTTTTTTTTTCTTCTATAACTAACAAACATTACATTATTATTAGAAAACTATAGAAAACTTTATAAGCTTATAAGCAGCTTAGATATATGAAAATGGGGTCTAATAAAATAGGTTCTTAGAAAATGCCATCCCACATAGCAAGTTCAATTCTGTTATTTAAACTCAGAACAAGTTATCCATTCAATTAAAAAATATATAAGCTCATTCAGTTACTAATTCTAAAATGAAAATCTTGGTTTATATCTGTAAAGTATGGTTACTATTAGTTTGAATCCTAGATTCAAGTGACAAACTAGAAATATAACGCCACTGAAGCGGATATTAGTTAAGTACACATTCTCTGCTGCCAGTTTTTGGTGCCAATCAAGCTATTTACCTCTGTGAGCTTTTTTTCTCACTGATAAAATGTAGATAATAGTATGTACTTAGTAGGGTTATTATAAGGATTGAATGAGTTAATGTGTGTTAAGCACGTAGAACAGTGCCTGGTACATAAAAGAAGTAGTCAATAAATATTAACTAATTGTATTAAATATATTCATAACATGTCTATTATGTAAAAGTTTCAGTTTCCTTCACAAAAACTAAACCATAGCTTAATATAAGTTAATTCTAGCAATGCTACATGTATCCTATTCCAAACATGAGTTAGTGCACATAGGTAAATTTTTCAGAAAATGGATACTTAACTGTTAAGTGTTTACATCATTTTATTTTTAACCCTCAAAACCCATTCAAAACCTTAAATTTTGTTCTGCTTAAGCAGCTATTTTCCAGAAGTCTAAATTTGCTAAAACTCTAGTTCTAGACAAGATGGAAAGAACAGGGTCAACATAAGTATGATATAATATCAGGTCCTACCTAACATTTTGCTATATAGTGAGTTGTTTATTTTCTATCTTCCCTGCATAACAAGAATGTAAGTATCTTGAGGGCAGGGGCATTATAAATTTGTTTCTTTACTATGTCCCCAACACCTAGAACAATGTCTGGCACATAACAGGCACTCAATAAATATTTGTTACGTGACTTAATTAAATGATATTATGCTAGAGAACCAGAGAATCAAGAAGTGATCTTTAAAAATTTCTTTGTTATTTTTCTGTCCACAAAATGGGAATAGTAAAACTCATCCATCTTCAATAGTGCTCAGAAGAATGAAGATCTTAATAAAGTGCTTTCTTTCTTTCCAAATAACTCTGATGTATCTTCCACTGCAGATTATCTAAAACAGGCCCCCTCTAAAATAAATCTCCCCACTCCCTTAAGGAATTATGGTATTCATAATAATAAAATAAGACGTTAAGAATTGTTATTATCCTGGCTCTCGAGCGTATATTCTAGAGAACCACCTTGTGAAGTTGATAAAACAGGTCAGAATTTTCTATCAAGAACAGACTGCCCTCTTAACTCTGCTCCCATGACGGCAGGTTTTTATCTAAGAGATTATTAGGCTTGTGCAGCCAAATCATTGAGGGCAGAGATTTGAAATGTGCTATGAGCTTTCCAGCATCTGATTCTTTGATTTACAAAACTGACAGAAAGAATACGTAGGAAGTATCTCTCTGCCCAGCGAGCACAAACTGGAAGCTGAGGAGGACACCTGGGGTGCTACATGTCTGATTTGCATGTAGCCTGCAGCAATCTTTTTCAACCTAAGTAACAAGTTTGTAAAATCGCAGCGCAGATTTGCTGTTCTGTCCTGAGTGCTATTTCTTCAAACCAAAAAGAGACAGACAGATAAGAGGAAAACCTTTGTGCTCATTGACACACAAATAATTTGCCAATTACTGCTTTTGAGCAAACAAATGTCATGTGCTCTAGAGCCTTGACTTAAGACTCTTTAGAGCTCTCAAAGCTGCCATCAAAAAACATTGTATTTCAAAGCACTGGGTTTTAAATGTTCACCACAGTCATGTGAAATCTATCTGGCACCCAGGAAACCAAACTACGGTGCCCCTGAGTGACCAGTCAGTCAGTTGAATGCTCACTTTTCTCCCCTGCCTCCCACAACCACCATTGAGCTTTTCCTCTGTAACACTGCAGAAAGAAGACGGTCCTTTAACAGCTCAGGGTCCCACTCATGTGCCAAGTTATCAAAATATGTAATAAGTAAATTGCCCATTTACTGACACTATGCAGATGAATAAATTATTATGGATTTGGGATCCCATAAGAACAAAAAAATAATAACATTGTATCTGAGAAAATCTGGACAAAGTATAAATGTAAAATATAAACTAAAATATGAAATGAAAGACCTAAGATTCTGAAATTTCATAATTTTGCAAAGAATTAACTAAAATTATAAGATTATAACTTAAATTATAATGAAAAAAAGGAAGCTGAGAGTTTTTAAACAGCATTTTAATATTACAAAATGCTCTATGGTCAAGTCATTTTTACTATCCATCACGGACATCAAAATAGACTTTATTTACGGTTAGAATATGATGGTATAACATCAAGACTGAGAGTTGTATCAATGGAGAGCTTTAAATGTAAAGGATCTATCTAAAAGGTAACAGCACTACTGAAGCATTTGTAAGTGTTTAACGAATGTGCTTTTTCCAAATGAATTTCTTGAATGGAATCTGTACTGCATCTTCTTGAAGCACAAACAGACCTAGGTCTTCAGCAAACAACTATACTTGCATTAAAATCTATACATTAGTAAAAGACAATTATGCATTAGAAGGCAATAGAATAAGAAAATTAAACACTGTATATTATATCAGAGTATCACCAATTTTAGGCTGTGGGTTTCACACTCATAACCCCTCAAAGCTATACCTTTTAATGGGACATACCTTAATTATTAAATAAAGGTTGTATATTTATGTGGGTCAGTCTATTTAACCTGGATCATTTTACATGAATGCCAAAACATAGAATTCGGATGATCGTACCTCCAAGTTATGGGCATTAACACCTAAACTCCAGAGGATTTTTAAAAGTTTAAAAAATACACCAAAGCTAATTGCTACCATGGCCAATTGCCCCAAACAAAATGGATAACTAAGAACATTGCAAAACACTTCCTTCATTGTGGAGGAAATAATGATCTAGAATTTTTCAATGAATTATTTCCACTGGCAGTATTTTTTTAAGTTAGTTTTCACGTAGTAATTGCAAGGTCAGAGGCGAAGTGAGATCACTTATTCATTCCCTGCCCTCAACAGATTTTTTTTGGTTTTGTTTTGTTTTGCTTTGTTTACTTTTTCCCTCAACAATTTTTATCAAGCACTACCTACTCAACTGTTAGGCATCCCCAAAATCAAGTTGGATAGGGTCCTCATCCTCTACAAACTTACAGATAGACAATATTTCCATCAGCTAACCTTCATATGAGCGATAATTACATATCTGTATGCTTAAAATAATATATTTACGACAACAGAAACAAATATAAGGAAAACAAAACTATAAACATTTATATTAGATATTCAATCTTAACTGTATATTGGACAAGGAAATGAAGTGAGCCTTATTTTTCCCTTGGCATTTAGTTAGAATGTAGTGTGTCAGTTTTTGCTGTTGTACATGTGAACATACATATGTGCACACACACGTATGTATGAATATTTAATTTTATGTAGCAGAGAAGGGGAGAATATGAGGGGTCTGTTAAAGAGTGTGTCATCCCACAATCTAGCTCTTTTTGGCCCATCCAGGTCTAATGAGAGCCGAGAAATGGTTAACAGCAATTTTGTGTAGCTTTTTCAGCTCTCTTTTTAGGAGCCACAGACTTTTTAAAAAAGCAGCCTATTTGTCAAAAGTTTGCTTCAAGGCCTAAAATTTCTAAATATGCACCTTTTTTAACACTGCCCTTTAAAAAAAAAAAAAAAAAAGTTGAAAGTCTCCCAAACATGAGAGTTTAATTAAAGAATGAAAACTGAATAAAAGAGACAGATGAAGCCAAAGAAAGAAATGGAGGAAGCAAGACAAGATGAGAGATCATTTTAAACATTTTCAGTAGGAAAAATGTCAAACTTTCAGAGCATAAAAAACCTCTCGTTCCAGACAATATGTGTTTTTTAACCATTCTCCCACCAAAAAAAAAAAAAAAAAAGTGAATTTCTGAATTCCTTTCTAAGGTTATGATTAAGCTTATTAATTATTTATCTGAAACCACAGTATTTGAAGGAATTTACAGGGTCAGGGTTTTCATTAGGTTTAGCAAACAAAAACAATTCTGAATTAGAGCAGCAAATATAAGTTATAGAAAATAATTTTTAAAAACCTAAAAGGATAAAAAACCTATATATGCAGAAAGACTTAAGGGACACATCAACCAAGTGCATTTACATATTTGTATGGCTCCTGATTTGAACAAACTAACACACACAAAAAATTATAAAATAATTAGGAAATTTGAACCTTTACATGATATCAAAGAATTAACGTTTTTTTAGGAGGCACAATGGTACTGTAGTTATGTTTTTAAAAGAGTATTGAGTTCGGATCCCCTTAACAACCAGCTGCCAAAAAAATAAAATAAAATAAAAACAAAAGAACCTTTATCTTTTAGTGATTTTTAGTAAAATACTTAGGGATAAAATGTGACTCTAGGATACACTATAAAATAATCTGGGGGGGAGGGATGAGAAGTGAGTAGAAACAAAGATGAGACAGGACTGGCCATGAATTGCTAAGTGCTGATCCTAGATGAGGAGTTCATTAGTATTTAATACACAAGTCTCTCAAATTTGTATATGTTGCATGTTTCCATATAAACACATTTTAGAGAATTAATTTAAGAACAGAGCATTTCAAGTACTGAACACATTAAGTTTAAGGGGTATTCATTTCTAATGATGAAATTTACCTTAAAAGTAGTTTCTATGTAAAGATCTTCCTAATAGTATATTGTAAAGAGCTAGTCCACTGGAAAGCATATAATCATTAATAAATAAATAATATACAAAATATTAAATAAAGCCATTCCTTTATTATTAAAATATCCTTATTACTTTGGTTTTATATTTTATTTTATCTATTTATTTTTGTTATTGTTTCTAGTTCATTAACTATAATTATTCCCCCTACATACAATGCCTACAAACAGAAAAGAGGTCCAGATCAACACTGGCAAAATACTTTTTCTGTGTTTTGACCAGAAAAATTTGGATCCCAGCAAACCCATAAGTATCTTTTGAATAACTACATCTTATGATTCTAAAAGTTATTATTGGAGTGTCCTATCCCCATGAACACAGCCAAAACATCATAGACTATGGAATGCTGACACAGAATGATCTAGAAACAGCAATCGATGATCAATAGGAGTCAAATTATATATATATATTTTTTTTTTTTTTAAGATGATCGGTAAGGGGATCTTAACCCTTGACTTGGTGTTGTCAGCACCACACTTTCCAAAGTGAGACAACCGGCCATTCCTATATAGGGATCTGAACCTGCAGCCTTGGTATTATCAGCACCACACTCTGCCAAGTGAGCCATGGGCTGGCCCTTATATTTCACTTCTGATAAAAACAGCTAATTCATGAAGGGGAGCCAACTTCACAGTGATGTGCAAGCAAAAAAAATTCTTCATGGATAAAGTTTAGTAAAAATGAAATTTAAAAACAGTTTTCATTCAACAAACATTTACTGAATTCCTATGGGCCTCACATTGTGCAATGTATTACTCTTTTTATAAAAGAACAAAATATTTTCCAGTATGTAAGTTCAAATCTAATTATTAAAAAAAGTTAAATGGCACTTTTTAGAAACATATATATTTCTCCAAGGTAATAAATAATATCTTCAAGTTCATTTGTTCATTCTTCCAACATTGAATGTCAGCCACAAGCGCCACCCTTGTGTTCTGAAGAAACAGCCTTCTGAGAGCAGAGAAGCTTCACCAATAAAAACCGAAGCCAAAGATAGGCCTATTCTGAAATGGAGAAAGCAATGTACAGAACTGGCAAATAAACAGTTTTCCTGTAATTAAACGAAGCAAAGACTTCCTAGAAAATTTAACCCATACTTCCCATCTTGTCATCTACTTCCAAAAGCTGACAAGAGGAAGAGGAACTCTTAAGCATTTTTCAGGAATAAGGTGAACATTTAGTTATAAATTAGTACCAATCCTGTAAACAAATTTTACATGCATTTATTTTCTCTGAACTTCAGCATTCAATATTTCTGAGCTCAGATGGTCCAAAATCAGCTTATAACTTCACACACTAAACTTTTCATGCATGATTAAACTACAAAATGTAAGCTCCATGAAAGCAGGGTTCTTTCCAGTTCTTTACCTGCAAAAGCTAGAAGTGACTGACACATGGCAGGCATTTAATACTACCGAATTAATTAATTTAAAGGTCATAATTGCTAAGGAATATGCTTTAGTTTTATATCAGGACTCATTTTGGCCTCATAAGAACCATACATTTGAATTACTCAGCCTACTATAGGACCACTTATTTAGGTTTAGAACTTGGCTTCAATAGACAACAATTCTGTGAGGTTTGGTTTTTCATTTGTTTTTAATGAAGTCTGTCTCAGTTACCTGGAAAAGGTATCTCTACATATTTCATCAAGAAAATGAAATATATATAATATTATCATTATCTGATATATATAATCATCATGTATTTAGTACATACCCAATCCAAAAAGTACTGCCTTTTAGGGTTTATGTCAAAAAGTAAAGAGCAAATATTAAGTAAGAATTCGTTCCTACCCCAACTCTAAACTGCCAGCTATCAGGTCCATCACAGGACAGCCTGTGTGATAAAGGACCCCTGACTCTGGAGGTGGATCAATGGGCTTCAGACCTCAGCTTGCCCAACCACCAGCCTGTGCCCCTGGGATAGTTGTTCCCTCTCTTTCTTTGTCTCAGTTCCCTCTTCTCTGAAATGGGAAACATACAATAATACACTTCAAATGGCTGTTGTGAGAATTAAATGAGTCAATGCATGTAAATCTCTTAGAATAGTGCCCAACATTGTTACCTAGCACTATTAAAATTCTAAGAAATCCCTTGTTTTATACATCACAGAAGCACATTAATGACTTATTATTTCTTTTGTTTAATCTTTCACCAAAAAAACAACAGAAATGCATCTGTATCATGTATAAATTTTCACACTTACGGATAAATTAGGCACAAAGTGAACTGCTTATCAAAGACTGGGAAATAAGGTAGACAACAACGTCCCACTTATTCAGTGACGAATTCACAGAGGAAGTAGAATCTCATACTTAACATATTTTTTTCTAATTAGAAAAAGAAGAAAATCCCACATAATCCCACCACCCACCCTATTGACGTGTTAATATATTTCCTTTGTTTTTCTTGTATGCATATAATGTGGAATTTTATATAATTGAGAAGGTATTTGCCACCCTGCTTGATTCGTGCAACATTTATTAAATATATTTTTCTGTGTCACTTTTTAAAAATACCATTTAAAATGACTGTATCAATGCAATACTTCAACACAAATAAGAAATAATGATGCTTCATGTACCTCCTTCTTGAATCCATAATTTCAACTCCCAAAACACCCAGTTAGAAAAGAAATTTTTGCTTATTTATTGCTCAGCATGTTCATCTTTAAATAAAATTCTCTGGTCAAAAATAAATTTTAAAACATTTAAAAATTTACAGAAAGCAGAGGAGAGATCAAATGTCTACTCATGAATTACATCAAATACGCACTGTGAGGCATCTCTTTGCCATCATAGCTGCCTCCCAAAGTCTACCATCCAAGTTGGCAAGTATGAACAGCTACTTAATCAGTGAGCTAAAGAACTCTCTGCACAGTATGGAGAGACCCAAGGCTAATATCAAAAGGCTTATGGGGCAGAATTGAAAGGATGAAAAGGAAAGAAGAAAGAAGAAAGGGAGTGGTGAGTTTCAGTGCGGGGGGGGGGGGACGGGGGATATCTGATGCTCCCCAAATAGCAGTAGTACCCTGGGTTAACACCTCTTTTCCAAAAAACTCTAAGACTTTGGATTCACAGTCACGAACTCACAGTCCATTGTACAGTGTTAAAAAGTTCCTGCCATTCATTAGACCCTAGTCTACCTATTCTGGGAAAAACAAAAAGCCTGCCAGCTTTTGGCTTCTTGCATATGCAAAACAGCAGGTCTGATGAATACTGTATCTCATATCCTTGAAAATCAGAGTTAGTGGTGTGTGTATTGGGAAATGGAGAGTATGGGTCAACTAGAAACACAGTTCCCATGATTTATGACAGCATTCTGTGCCCTTATTCTCTCTCGGGTCCTAATATCTGGCCTTCAAATAAAGGTTACTGCTAATAAGGGGAGTGGAGAGGAATTCCTGAGCTTCCTTTTATTTTTAGATTTCTATTATCCTTTAGAAGCAAATATTCTTAATAAAATTTCTTCAGCTCACCTGGAAGGAATACCCTCTCAGAAAAAGAAATCTACTAACCCATGCTTATAAGAGCACAGGTCCACTGCCTTGTCATTGAGACTTGAGCACCATTTCAAAATAATGACATTGCTAATGTATTTTCTCTTTTACAGGCAATCTGAAATACTCTTGCAATTCAGTTACTGAAACTCTTTTCTGGTCACGTCAAAATGAAAAATCATGTTTCCAGAACCTCAATTTTTTAAAATAGGCTCAAGCAACCTGCTATCCTTGCAGTTTAGTTCTGCTCATCTTTTCCAGCATAGGAAGGACAGATTCAAGAACACACAGTTTCTCTGCTGCAAATGAATTTGCCAGGAGGTCCCCCAGTGATGCCCCTATATTGGGGGAATTACATAAACACTAAACAAAGAAACAAAACCAAAACCAAATAAGAAAGAAAACTACACCCATAAAACTCCATGTATTTAATCATCAACTAGTCATATTTTGTTCTACCTCATCTTCTACCTTTCTCTTTCCTTTTTGTCCGGCACATGAAGGACCTGTCTTATTATGCATGCTGTTTGGTCTATCATAAACATACAGCAAACTGCACACTTTTAATGATCTGAATGACAACAAGGACCTAATGCATTCATTTCAAAATAAACAATTCTATGTTTTTCCATTTACCCAAAACAGATCAGCAGCCTAATTTAAAACAAAATAAACTGTGATTTTTTTTTTCTTCTATGAGATTACAGTAAAGGACCCAGTGATAAAACCCTTGCTTACGTACAAAATAAAGTATACCTGTGATCTAGAGCACGTTCAGAATGTTGATTCAACTTTAAAAAGTGTAATATTAGTATTTTTTAACCTTAATTTTCAAAAACTTTGAGGAATCAAATAATCGCTTTTGACTTTATTCAGGGGAACTGTTTAACTCTCCACTGTAGATGGTATTTATTGCTAGTATATATTACACCTTGGTAAGTAGAACTCTCAGTCCACATCACTGAAAGGAACGGTGTGGCTCCCTAGTGCAAATTTCCTGAGAGCCCCTTCCTTCAGCATGTGCCAAGAATCAAATCTTGGCCACTTAGTGCTCTGTGTTCCACATGTGAGATCACGACGCGTTGAGCAGCCGTGCTAACTGAGATGGATAGCCCTGTCAAACAGGAAGCTGGCACACCAGGATGCAAACAGTGGGATACAATGACCTTTACATTCAGAGAAAAATATCCCTAAAATGGCATGAAAAGTTTATGGGGAGATGGGAGGGGATTCTTTTATTTCATTTAGGCACAGAGCATGAAATAAAAGCAATGGTGCCTGGTATGCAATTTGCCTGGGATCAAATCCTGAATCCCTCAAACAAGAAGTAAAGTCATCAGACAAAGGAAATGAATCCTTTACCACGCCACTTTGAAAGCACTGGACTCTGATTCAGCTATGTCACTGTACCCGAACTGGTCAAGCACTGAGATTCAGACTGCACTTGGACTCACAATAACCCATAAGGTACTACCTGCCCTGGGGTAATACTTGACCCTTGGTTTGCTTCTTAGTAGAATTAAGTCATCGTTTAAATTCTTAAAATATTTTTTAAAAAGCAATGATCTACTTACAGAATCAGACTCAAGAACTTGGGAATTTAAATCCTATGTCCTTGGTCATCATATTTGTAGCTTTCTATAAATGCTTAAGATCTCATAATTTGCTTATAAGAATAAATGAGGCTCTTACTAATAGGTCTTAGGAATGATATGAAGAAGAACTCATTAAAAAATAGCAAAAGTCCTTGGCATATATGCAAACACTAAGTAAAAAAAAGTAATATAGGAAATTAATATATAAAACAAAACCTGGAAGTTACTTACATATTTCTCTCCTTAAGTTATAACCATAACCGTAATCATAAACTATACAATTCAATAACTTGAGCTGAAAAACAAGGATAATAATTCCATTGGGTCAATTTTTTTAATTATTCAAGGTTTGAGGGATATTTACTTTACTTTTATTTTTTGGATGCTGGCCAGTAAGGGGATCTGAATCCTTGACCTTGGTGTTTTAACATCACTCTCTATAGGAGGTATTTTTGTTATTGTTTTGTCCATTCTTTGGCATGAAAGAACAATGTGTTATGCTTCAGAATGAAACATCAGGTGCTCACAATGGGCTTCCCAGCATTGTACAATACATGCTGAAATAATGAGGCAATTTTAATATTTAATTAAATAGGTATATGGAATTGATCACAAAGACAGACTTTTTTCTTAAATAAATGAACCACATCAAAACTACAGAACGGTTTTCAAAGATATAAAAGGGTAAGATGCGTCCATTTCTTTCTGTTTAATTTAAAGCTGATCATAAAGTGTGGAAGCCATAGGCCCAAAGCAATAAATAAATTTAGAAAACAAAAGCTTATAAATCATGTATTAAAGTTTGGAAAAGTTAGGAGTCACATCTCAGCATTGGCCCTGGGAATACCAATTTGCTGACTTAGAAGAAATAACAGTTATAAATGTAAAAATCTACAATGATCACTTTGAAATACAAGCTAATTTTGGTGTCTCTAAAGGTACTAGTCAAATGATTCCCCAAACAACAAGAGAGCAAGACACTCTACAAGAAATATTCTGCTGCTCACTGTTGTGGGAAGATGCTAAATCTGACAATTCTCCTTCAACCCCTGTCTGGAGAACTATTTCAGGGAAAATATTCTTCCTCAAATCATGACACACAGGAGGCTCAGGAGGAGAAGGGAGATACATTAATACCTTGGGCCTGAGCTGCGGAGCTGTGGGAATACCCCAGGGCCAGGAGCGCGGTCTCCACCAGCTGGCTAAAAAGCACATCTTTTCGCACCAGAACAAACTCAGCATGTTCTTCTCTGTTGTCATATTCAAGAGAGCCGTCCAACTGCTCCACCACACAAAAGACAGGAATCATCAAACCTGGAGGGACAAAATCCAAGAGCAAAACAAACATTACAAAGCAAATCTCAGTCAATACAATGAGAAGGGAAGAGACAGTTATAAATGCCATTCATCTGTGATCAACAGCAGTTTAAACAAGCCTCTTAGTTGTATGGGCTGTGGGCATTTTCCCTTCTATTATTACTATCAGACTACAACAGAATTGTCTAGGGCAGTGGCAGAAGTCCTCAGATTCTTGTCATTAGAAGGTGGAATGCACCAATCTGAGATGTCCCAGCACATAGGTGAGGTTAAGGTGACCTTACAGACACTGTAATCTTTAATGTCTACACTTTCATCATTAACTGTTAATCAGCACTAGTATTTCAGATCAGATCTGCTTTTGTCTAGAAATGTATTTCAAAGCCTCCAGTTGTAATTTACTTAGTAGGGAGGCATGTTTGATTTCAGGGCCTAAGTCATTATGTGAATATGTACAAGAAAGTCAACAGGAATTTAAAAGAAGTCTCTCTTGTATTTTTTTTTTTTTTAAATCCTGGTAAATAAGTCATCGACTAGCCTGAAAATAACCTGATCATGAAAGTCTTAACTAACGCTTATCTTAGGTCAAAATATACATCCAAATACAAAACTTTGTCTCCTTAAAATTATTATTTTATACCAGTTACCATTAGAAAGGCAGTTATCTTTTCTTGTGTTTTCAGAGAAAAGAAGTGAACTATCCTACAGAATAAAGCAAATTAGTCTAGTTGAAAATCTGTTGAAATCTGTTGTCACTGAAATATTTCTCTGCTTTGTATCAAAGTGTGAAAAGCTAAAAAATGTTTAATTCACCAAAGATTTTTTAAGCTGTTTTTTATTTTCAAATAATCATACAGGCATTTAAATCTAAACATAGCCAAGGGAGAAGAAGATCAAAGTTTTACCAGCATATGAATAATAAACATGGACTCACACAAATTAGTATGTTATAGAATAAAGGTCTGCTCTGGGTCTTTTCTTTGTGCAAGAAAAATCAAAAGTTATGAAGGATGGGTGGGCACGCAGAGAGATGGGGGAGGCGAAGGGTCAGATAGTCATGGTGAAGTCACTTTACAATAGAAATAAAACCTCTGTGTAAAATGACTACATGGGACTATGGACCCTGACACATGGAATGCATAGGAGTTTTTCCAGAAGACCCTCCCTGACACCCCAACCCTAAGAAGCCTCCTGACTCACTCTGATCTTGAAAGCAGAAGGTGGGAGCGGATACTCTGCAAACTACTGGGTCACAGATTTAGGTTTTTGTTCTAAAGATAATACAATGGTGCAACTGGTTCCCATGTGCTAATTATTATTATTAAATATAATAAGTATTGGGTGTAATTATTAAATATAATCATTATTAACAGTAATAATACTCATTAAGAATTGTTATCATTAAAGATCATAGTAATTATTATTAAGACTGCACAACAGTCTAACAAGTCACACCATACCATACCTGGGACAGCTATTGACTCAATGTTTTACTCTTGAGAACAACAAAGCAATATTATTGTCTACAGCAAATACACTATCCATGGCATAGATTTATGGAAAATATGAGGCAAGGGTGAAGCAGACTGACTTTTCGGATAATGAAGAGGATTTAGCCTGGCCACATGATGCCTTAACAAAATATATTTTCTTTTATTGTGACCATTTCATTATCTCTGCCATCATTCATTTATCCTTCATTTATTCATTGAACTACCTACTATGTACCAGGTATCACCCATGGCTCCAGGGATACAAGTGAGAACAAGTCTGATATGGCTCCTGCCCTCAATTTAGTTGAAGGCATTATAAAATCTTCCTAAACAAGCATAACAGCATTTTAATAGGATGCATTCATGAAAGTCCTTACCAGCAGGGAATAGCCCCCATTAGACTCTTTAACTCCTACATACTCATATACAATCTTTGTCCAAGGAAGCAGGCTGGTTTCTACTTTTAATGATTGAAGCTTATGCACACACAGGGCCATGCAGTCAGCGTGCCATAAGCTAATACCTGTGTGTACATAAGTTTCGATGCTGAAAATTCATCTGTGGTTCCTAATGTCAATATCAGAGTGTCACACATCTGGGAATCACAGATAAGACCTTTAAATGAATCCACTTGCTCCATAAGCTATCATGTGTCCATTACTTAGGAACCATAAATCTTTCTCAAGTTTACAATCAACTGATAAAACTTAAGACCATATTAATTTTTAAAAATAATATTAACAGTTCAATCGGTTAGACATGGAATATAGCATGAAAGCACAGGGATCTATAACAGGTAGGAAATTATGTTTTGCAACTACTACAGAAATACTTCTTAAACATTTTAGTTCAGTGATTGCAAGGAAGCAATTGTTAGCTGATATGACAGCAATAACTCCTCACAATCAAAAAGCAAACACCACCCCCCCACATAGTCATCACCTACTTCCTACTTTAAAAATAAATAAATAAATAACTTTGAGGCCATTTATAAAAATAAAACAATGTTTAAAAAATATAAAAATAGAAAGTGATGGTGATGCTAAAAAATATAATAGAACAATATTAGCCAGGAATATATATGATAATAGGATTTGCTCTGAAGCACAAATATATGAGATACTGAAGAATGTCATCAACAGGTTATATTTAACCCCTGGAAAAATTCACCTTCTTACTAGAATTTGATCAATCTAAACAATTATGGTTTTTATAGTAAAATGCAATTTTTACAAAAGAAGAGGAAGGCAGGATAAAAAAGAGAGAGAAAAGCAAAACAGAAAAAAAAAAAAACAAACAAAGAAGGTGCATGGAAGGCAGAAAAAATAGATGCAATTACGAGTGACAATGACAAGAGAAATAAAAAATAGTAAAATAGTACAATTGAGGTCAAGTGTGGGAAGAAGAAAATTAAGGAATAGGTTTAAAAAGCCTTTTAAAAAAACAGGAAACCCCTAAGGAAAGCAAACTATAAAAGAGTCGAAATATGTACCAAAAAAAGATATATTTATCCATTTGTTCCCAACACTCTTCCCAGGCAAAAAGAAGAAAAAAGAAAGAAAAAAGTGAGAATGGATGGAAAGATAGGAAGGGTATTTGGAAAGCACTTCAGAAAATAAATTAAGAATGGGAAGAATTAAAAGATAAGTTCCAATAAAAGAAAAGCAATGTAAAACTAAAATGCATTTACAACAATATTTAGAAATAGTCAAGAAAAAAAAAAGAAAAACTCTTGTTCTAGCCCTATATCTTGAGCTTATGGCATTATTTTTCTTTTATTGTAGCACAGACCCATTTCCAGATGATCAAGTAGAGAACTTTGAACCTTTTGATCATAAGCCTTGCTAAGCCTTTTACAATTGCAGGAGGTTAGCAGGTAGTTTAATCAGGAGGGCGGGTACTCTTCCCCAGCCATTTGCTAAAAATTAGGAGTTGTTCTGGTAATTGGTATAAATGATGAATTTTGTTTGTCATAAAGGAAAAATAAACCTGGGAGCCTCGCTGCACTAGAAAAATGTATTTTTCCAACGGTCATTAGTTATGATGCTGAAATTGTCATGTTCATTAAGACATTATTCCTGCAGAAGTAAATATAATTATAAACAGTTAACTGTTGTTCTTCCCTCTCTTCACCACAACAGCCACATGAACTTAGACCCCTGGGAAGATGGTTAGATGTGGTGATGAATAGCAAGGTGTCAGGAGGCAGGCAACAGTTGGGGCAAGTCCTGGCACTGTCACTCCTTACCTGTGTGAGTGACCTTAGGTAATTTATCTGACTTCTCTGAGTTCAAATTGTTCCTAGCTAAAATGTAAATAATAATATCTACATCATGGAGTTCTTGTGAGGATTCAACAATGTAGTATACTTACGTTGTCAGACAGCTCTCAGATTTGTTTTTCTTTTTTTCAAAATCAGTATTAACCATTTCACAAAAGAAAAAAAAATTTTTTCATAGTCTATAATCAATGCTCATGATACTAAGAAAATAATTTCTTCAGAATAAAAATGATACTAATAATCTCGAATGGCTTAAGCAATGAATGGCCTAATGATACTAACAATCACTTATTATGCAAATGATAATGGCTTAAAGTGTTCAACATGCCTCCTAGCAAAAAGGTGAAAGAGTTAAAAGGCACCCTACTTCATACTCTAAAACTGCCTGTCTGAAGCAGTAGTCACCAATCACATGTGGCAACTGAGCACTTGAAATGTGGCTAGTCTCAAACTGGGATGTGCTGTAAGTGTAAAATACACACTCAGTTAACTTAATACCAAAAAAAAGAAATTAAAATAAACATCATAAATAATTTTTAAAAAATTAACTGCATGTAGAAATAATATTTTGAATGTATTGAGTTAAACAAAATATTATTGAAATTATTAACTTCACCTGTTTAACTTTTTTTTAGCATAGCTACTAGAAAATTTAAAATTACGCACGTAGCTTGTGTTACATTCCTATCGGACAGCGCTGCTCTCTCTGAGCAATCTGCCAAATACCAACATATAAAACGGTTTTTCTCACACAGGATAAATTCATTACAAACTAATACTAAAACAATTGTGTGATTGTTCTGAGCATTTCTTGGATGCCCCTCAGTTATCTTTCCTCTGTGATCCACATCTCAGGAAACTTCTGGACAGAAGCACTCTTAGCTAAATTCCAAAATACGTGATACCCTTCTCTGAATTATCAAGTAAATTGTAGGCTGCTGTTTTATTCCTAACTCTATTAATCCAACTCCTTTTTAATAAAGAAAAGGTTTTTTCCCCTTCCCTTCATTTTAAAGAACAGTTACACTCTTCAGGAAATGTCACAACAATGACTGTGAAAGTGACCTGGGGAACAAGTATCCTCTAATGCTCTGGATGCTTAACCTCAACAATGAAAGAAGAAAGACGTCCTGCAGCAGGGTCTAAATGACTGGATTCAACCGCCTTTCACCAAAGCTGGCACACAAAATAAGCCTCTCCTTCGCACTGCACCTCCTAACTCACCATGTAGTCTAACACACATACCTTTACTTTCTCTTCACATTTACCCTGTGAAGCGTTATTCTCATTTAACAAGTGAAGAAACTGAAACTATATTAGAATAAGTAATAAGCCCCAAGAAGCACAGCAAGGCAAGAGTCCAGCAGTTCGGGTTATCCAAGTCTAAATCCCAAGCATGTTGATTTCCCAGAAGCTGAAAACACACTCCAAAATCCACACCCACAGAAATCTAAGGGCTTGGCCTTTCAATAAGGAATCTTTTACCACTTGCTATGTCCAATGGGTGACCTGTGTTGCTTGTAAGTGAATTCACCTTCTGACTGCCTACCAGGTGTCAGGTACTGTGCTAGCTAGGCATGGAGGAGGAACCAAATGCAGGTCCTACCTTTCAGTCACTCACAGACAAATATAGAAAGGAAGGCTCAAGTGTGAATGAGCATGGTCTCCAGCTCTCCTCCCTAGCCCTTTTGTCACCTTGGTCTACCCTCATTCTCGGAGCTACCCCCTGAATGACAGGAGCCAGTTTGAGATGATAGGGGGCCAGTCCTTCTCCTCCCCTCCTCCAAAGGGCTCCTGAAGCCTGTCAGTTTCTTGAAGGAAGGCAGTCACACGGCTCACTCCCTTCCCTGGGGCCCACAGCATATCTGGTTGTACCATGTGAGAAGGTCCTACAGCTAATTGAAGATTACAAAGGCTGTAGGGCAGAGCCTCTCATATCTGTCCTTTGTGTAAGCAACCACCACAATAAATAAACCATGGAACAAGCCCCTTGAAACACTGAAACAAGTTCTACCATATAAAGAGAGTGAACAATACAGGGTCTTTCAGAAGACTCGGACAGCAAGGAGTGTGGGATGGCAACTATCTTCTCTTATTGGAAATTTACAAGAAAAACAAAACCATGTTTTACTTACTCTATATCCTCATATTCTGTCACACACACACACACACACACACACACACACACACACACACACACACACACACACACACACACACACATCCACACACACATCCTGAGTCACAGACAAGAATAGGAGTAACTTGCCAATACTAACCTCTCCCCACCCCAAAATAATAAAGGAAAGTTTGAATGTCAAGAATTGCAACCAAAAATAGAAGGAAGAATAGGGTGTCTCTCACCTTGTTGGAGTCCCAGGCAAAATTTCAAAACAGATCAAATGTGCCGTCCTCCTCTACCGGGCACCACCCTCCCTCCCGAGCCAAGACAGCCACAGGCTCCACATTCCAGCCCCCTACTCCCCCCAGGGGCAGATCTCAAAAATTCCAAAGAGACTAATAGATAAAAAGACACTACACTTCACTGTTTGAATGGTTTAGTGGTCCCTTAATCTCCACAGATGTATCTTCATTGTAAAAACACCAGATTTTATCTCAAATAAATGGAAGGAATTTCAGGTAGTATAGTAAAGTAGGAAAAAAAATGTGCTCACCAGTTTTAGGCAAGAGGAAAGAGCAAACATTTGGGTGTAAAGGGAGCTACCCATAGGTCCACAGGTTGGCCAGAGGTCCTCTAGGCTCCCCTTAACTACTCCAGTTTCCAATATCCTTCCCTGTGCTTTGCTTGTCAACTACAGATTCTCTGAAGGGTTAAGTTCTTGTTTCAGGGTTTTTATTTTTAATTCATTTGTTTTTGTTGTTGGTTTTGTTTTACCTTAACTGCTACTGTAGAGGAATCAGAGGCTGAGACAGAAATGGGACAGCAACAAGTTCTGAGTCATTCACAGGTGAAAAGAAGGATCTTGGTCAATTCTACAATTATAAGGAAGGCAAAATTTGCCTAATAATTACTCTAAGGGCAAACTCAGTCATATGAGTATATGCAAAAATTTGATTTCATGTTTATCCATGACCTAGTTAGTTGTTGGCAACTCAGGATTAGACCTCCAACTAAAGTATCAATAATAAAACTCCTTGATGGCTCTCCTACTATTTGGGGGACCGGAGAGTGTCGAATGATTATCAAGAAATATTTTATTCTCAGAATTCTCTATAGTAAAACCACATGCTACTTTGCAGCTCCTGAGGCCAATCTTAATTTTGGAAGATAAGAACAAAAATAGGCCAGAGGCAGGGACAGGAGGGTGAACTCTGGTCCTCTCACACTGATCATCCAAAAGGCTTGAATTGAGCCTAAAGTGGAAGGGAAGGGAGACGGGTTCCACATCTCTGATTCCCAGGACTGTCCCCAAGCTGAATGATCACAATTCAACCTGAAGTCAGGTCTGAAGGCTGAGAGATAAACTCCAGGTCTCTAAATAGTCTTCAGTTACAGAAACGGTGGCAGGATCAAACTGGCCTGGCTATTCGCAAAAGAGGATTTTACAGGCACACAGGAGGCACATTGTGGTGATTTATCTGTACAAAAAAGCCTGAGGTACACCTGGGAATTCTGCCATAGCAAGCCTGACCCACGGAACTAAATTGCGTGATGTCAGGAAGTCCACCAGAATGCCTACAGCTTTGTGAACGAGGGCCCAACTTTTTCCTTCTCAAACATGGGCTGGGCTTAGATAAGACTTCTTCACTTCCCCATACCCCCGCCCATCCCTGAGCCCAACTTATAATAGGCCCCAAATAAATGTTGGTTCAGTTTAGCAAAATGCTAATTCCAGTGAAACATCAATCACCGCCTTTAATAGGCAACATCGATTCTGGTTTTTTCCCCGTAACTCCCCAGCTGTCAAACTTGTCTACATCACGTTGGCCCTACTGCAATGCATTCAGTATCAGAAGACAAGGAAAGCTTTCTAGGAAGTGATCTGCACAAGTGAATTCAGGAGCTGCTCCGTGTTGTCTGGGGGAAGCCCGCCAGACCGCAGGGCTGTGAACGACCACTGTTGACAGCAATTGTTGCTGTGTCACCACGAAGACATCGCAGTGGATTGGTGCATGACTCAAAGTGGCCTGCTGCACTATGCTCTGTGGCTGTGCACACCCCCAATCCTGGGGGCTTGTCGGCAGTCCCATCCATGTCCTACAATGAAGGACTGCAGCATCGTGTTTAAATTTAATAACTATAGAGAAAAAAAGTGTTTACTGATCCTGGAATTAAAAAAATTTTTTTAAAAGGTAAAAAGTAGAAAATTCAAGTTCAGATATCATAGAAAAGTTCAAACACAAGGCACATTACTGAAGTATCCTTAGTTCGAAGGTAAACTCTTGAGGTTCTTTTTATGGAAGGTTAGAAATGCATATATTAACAAGTCTTGAGACTCAATGGTATGTTAAAATGACTATACCATAATTCATGAAAACCAGTATCTGTCCTCCATTAAGTAAAACTTATTCTGGAGGTTTCTGAGAGGATAATTTTTAAAATACTATTTAAGTGGAGATGTATTTGCCTCTTGCCTTACTCTCATCCTCTCTGGAAATGCTATTTGCAACTCGGAGTCCCAGGAGTCAAAAAAAAAATAGTCAATAAAACTTGTCCTTATACTAACATTTGCTACAAGAACTCAGGTTTTGAACTTTGCCTGTTATTTTATCTAATTCAAACAATTTTTTTAAAAAACCTTGATTAATTTCTCCAGTGTAGTGTTAAGGAAAGGTTAACTGTACTAAGGTTCTGTAGTAGTAGAATGGAATTAATAAAGGAATCAAGTGCTCGGCTCTCAATAAGACAAAACTACCTAGATTTCTAGAGGGAATATTTCGCAGCAGAAGCATTTTTTCTTTGGGGAGTTTAACTCACAAAAATTATTAAAAATTGAGATCAAACACTGGTACAAAGCCTCAAAGGAAATCATACTAGAGTGGAGAGATTTTTATCAAATAAAAAACTGAAAAGTAAAGTTTTTATAGCAAAAAATAAAAGGCTTTCTCCCTCACGAAAAGAAAAAAATGCTACTGTCTGTGTTTAGGGTTCAAACAGCAAAACATTTGTGGATATGTAATAGATATGTAGAAATTATCACTGTGCACTGAAAGAAGACTTCACAAAGCCAAGCTTAGCTTAAACAGGTAACTATTCCCAACCACTAACAGCCACTCTTATTCTTGTATCCAACACATGCCTCCAACAAGATGCAATAGCAAGCCCTTGAACAGGCTAACACAGGGAGGAGAAAGAGAAAAGAACAGGAGGACAGAGAGCAAGAAAGTCAAAATCATAGTGTATATTCTCCAGTTCCCTTAGGGGATACTGAGATCTCTGGTTTGCAATACATAGGATATTATTATTGTGACTCAGATGGAGTTAATAAAACCAAGCCTACAGACTGGGGAAGCCAGTGTCTGATAGAACACTTCCCAGACAAAATATTTTAAGTATATATGTACCTGTGTAATTTATAGCAATTATTTAAATAAAAACAGAACAGCGATAACTAGTATATTATTATTTTGTTCACTTTATGATTCCAAGATATCCTCTTTATAATTTATATAATTTATAAAATAAAATATTAAATTTCATATAAAAAACTAAAGAGACCATTTAAGTCACTGCATAGAAATCCACTGAAAATCTTATTTTCATCCTCAATATGTTTATCCAATGGCTATCACCCAGCCAAAGGAAAGATGTTACTCCACTTTTTTCTGCCTTTGAAAAGTGTTACCAAATCCTAAAGTGATTTGTCTCCTAAACAAAAAAATTGGGAAATTTTTACTCTAAATAAAAGATTCTACCTTCCTCGAAGTAAAAAATCCTGGAAGACTACCACAGCATTTTAAATTGGGGCTAATTCCAGGTACAAACATCTCAATATCAGCAAGATTTCACTTCCCCTAAATTCTCTGTATTTATAAGTTCTTTAAGTCTAAAATAATTTCTGAGCCACAAAACTAAGTATATTAGTGTTATCCCTTCCTCTCAAAGACCATAGTTTCAAACAGTTCTAATGTCACAAGCTCAACACAGAATAATAAAAAGAAAGTCAAACACTCTACTTCAAACTCATATTAAAGGGGAAAGGGGTTTCATTTGAGGATAATTTAAAGATGTAGATTTAGGTTTCTGGGTGAATGAGTGTGGCCCAAGAGGTACAAGCAGCTATTTCATCTTAGTACCATCACTGCCAGATCTAGACAAAGATGATAAAAGAAACTATGCATAACAGCTTCCATGAATGTAAGTTAATTTATTTTGCTAACAGAAGTAGGATCGACAAACAGATATATTTTCAAAGAGCAAATCTGTGTTTATGATGTATCTGAGAGGCTGGCTGTGAGAAAGACGGCTTCACTGAGTCATTATATCAAAGGAAGAGAGCTGCATCTCAGAAGCCTTCCTTGGTTAAAAAGAACTGTCTCCCTCAAACTCGCTTTCAAGCTATACATCAATCTTCAATATAATTATGTTTGACAGAATATAAGCTCTTGGCAGTTAACTTGTTTACAATAAATGCTTAGTTTGGGTACATGGACTGTATTGCAGTCTTACAAATATCAAATACAAACCTTCAACAGCCCCATTATGGAGCCGAGAATTATTTTGCTATAAATTTTTTTATTGGGGGGCCAAGGGAATTACTTTGCAGCTTGTTTTCCACTAACCACTTGGAACAGTGTGAAAAGAGGTACACTTATACTCTGACCCTGTGCTAATTGGAATTCTATACATTTCCATAGGAGAGTATTCAGAATCAATCCCGAACATGCTGGCCAATTCCCAGTTTTGCCATGGTGGCAAAAAATGCACATGAGATAAAATGGTTCCTACTGAAGTCATGGCATTTTCCTACAGTTCTTTCTCTCCTCAAAGTCTCTTGGGAACTAATGATCATTTGTAACAACATTGGCAGACTTTCAATGGTAAGCTCCAGTTTTGGAGAGTTTATAAGTTAACTGTAAAAATGTGCTTAAGGCTCAAACTTGCCATATAAATAAGCCTGTAAATAGAGTTAGTTTTGCTGAATATTACTTAAAGATCCATTTGAGAAGGGAAAAAAAAATCTGAATCACCTTATTTACCCTTGTAACGTGGCTCTACCTGGGTCTAAAATGTATAAAAACTTCCCATTCAGAGAACAATTTGATCTTCTTATGCTCCCTCAATTAATAAAGGGTTTTTGGTCTTCTAATACCACATTCGCCAAATGTAAAGGACAAAATCTTGTCTGAATGGAGCTTTGTAACCTGAAAGCTAGGCAAATCTTCAGGAATACCCTGGCTTAGTCCCACTCTGCTCCTTGAATGCATCCGTTCTAACATGCACCCTCACTAACATTCTGGTTTTCAGATGATGACAATGTATCATTACAAGGTTTCTCACTTGTTTTTTAATTTCTCAATTACTACCCAATCAGATTCCTAAAATAATTCAACTTTTACATATGATTAATGTATAGAAAAGAACATTTTAATAATCATAGTTTAATTATATTTTCCAAAATAACTAATATTGGAAAATTCAGTCACTTTATTGCTTAATAGTGAGATTGCAATTTCTTTCCTCCTAGTCAATGTTATAATTGCAGGGGGCATATAGAACAAAGATTTTTTTTTCTTTTTTTTTTTTTTACGTCTCTCAGCTTCTAATAAAGAAGATAAGTAACTAATTTATAAGTTTCAAGGATCACCAGAAATGATTTTATAAAAAAATTTCACATGACTTTCTTGTATACAGGAGAGACAAAGAAGAAAAATATTTTCATTGCATTATCAGCCTCACAGATCTTTACTGTTAATATCAAAAGCACTACACTTTGCAATGTGAACAAATGGAAAATTGTTAAATTCACCTAAAATAATCACTCCCTTTTTTAAATTAAAGAAGCCCTTTTAAAACCTTGACTATTTAATTGCTATTTACTTGGGGAGGAGGGACATGGAGAAGGTAATTGTATAAAAATTTTTTTTTAAACATTTTTTTTTTTAATTGTACAACAAAAATTCCCTCCAAGGCAAAAAAGACATTATGCCAAGTTCCACCCAGAATTAATGTTTAGGTTTAAATTATAAAGTTCAGAAAAAACGGAACCACTAATAGACCCTTAAAGCTCGTGGCATTCATCAATGCTGTTAGGTTATGTAAATGTTAAAACTGAAAAACGCTTTCCTGACAAAAGTATTTTAATGAAGGCACTATTAACTAGACTCTCTGGACTGAATAAAATTTTTTAAAAAGCTTATTTGGGCTGTTTGACATAAATTCCATTCTGAAGGGGATGATATTATGCTTGGGGACAGTTCTGGGATTTTGACCTTCACTGAGAGGATGTACTGCCTATCTTATTCCTTTCATTTTGCCACCCTCAGAAAGGTTTTTAAATATTGAGCCCAAGAAAACTTACTGACAGATCAAAGAAATATTCCCTTCTAAGTCTGTCAACTGAGTCCAACCTTAGGCTCCAACTGCTCTGATGGCCAATGTTATTTGCAGTTTCAGTATCCCCACAATGAGCAGGACGCCTGAACTAACACCACTGTCATCACCCAGGTTTTCAGGGGCTCACAGTTTCTATGAATAGAGTAACAACTGCAGCCCAGAGTGAAGAAAAACCAGCCACTGATCTTGGCTGCTGCCTGAAGGTTCACTTGGAACTGCTGAAAGCACAACTCTGGGGAATGAGAGCTAGAGGCTCAGCAATGTTAAAAATCATCAGTTTAATGGTTCAAACAACTGCAGATCGAAGCCAGAGCCTCTGCATCTCAGGTGACCGGTGACCGTCTATGTTACCTGAGAACATCAGGTGACGTGTACATATGGGAAACCTGGGTTCCCCCCACAAACTCATATGAAGAAATAAGGGTGCTTGTTATTCAGCCTCAAATCTCTCTCTCCCCTTCAGCCTAGTTAGGACTTTGAGCATAGGAAAAACAGCAGTCCGAGGGACCACACCTAGCCCTTAACTTGGCAGGGCTTTGCAACAAGAGGAACATTCATCACTTTTGACTTCCATTTACACAGGTTAAGAAAAGGGAGGGAGCAGGTAATACTTAGACCTCAGGTAGAATTTTTTAAAATGTAATTTCCCTGGTTGAACTGCATATGAAGACAAAGTCAGTGAGCACTTTTAATGTCTCCTGGGCAACCACTTCCCATGGGCTCCTCTCTCAACTTCCCAGGGAAGAATGAGAGCTAAATGGTCTCTCCCCAAAACAGATTTCAGCTAATAAACATGACAAAGTAAGCGAAAAGCACTTCAGTTATTCTGCATCTTCTTCAAGACTAAAAATTTGTACATTGTGTAACAGGTCCACCTCATTTTTCTTAATGATGTTTTTATTATTCTTTCACTCAATTAAAGCAGAAATGGATATTGCATCTTCTGACTGTATAATTGTTATTGTAATCTGTTTTCGATCACTGCTTAGGAAATGGGTCCAAAACAACATAAACTCTCCACTGCCTCGGAAGACAAGTCATTTTCTTTTACTATGACACTTAAAAGAGACATTTATCTTGCTGCTCTGTTAGCATCTTTGGATTATGACAAAAGAAAGTTCTTGTTCTGTTAACCCAAAAAAATAATGTTTCAAAAATACTGCTATTTGAAGAGTTTTGATATGACTACATCTTCCCAATAAACTATTAAATTTACCAATTTTGCCTTTCCTTACATGAGTAAATAATTGAAACAAATGTGATAAAAGTACTCAATTTTAATATAGGGCGTAATTGGGAAATCTAAAAATATGGTTATTTTTACTCTATGCCTTTGGTCCTTTCCCAGGAGTCTTGGGCATAACATTTAATCAAATTTGCTCTCTTTGCAAAGAAAATATTCTCTGGTATTAAAAAAAAAAAAAAAAAATCAACTATAATCAGCTATAAAAGAACTGAAACACTTGCTTTTCAGCCAAATACAAACTTTTATACTAAAAAAAAGTTTTAAAAGAAAGAAAAAGATATCTGTGGTTAATATGATGAAATTCAGCTTGTTTCTATGAAAAATGGCTGCAAATCACCTCTGGTCCCATCTTAATGCTTTGAAAAACATTTGTTCTCACTAGAGTGTCTATTAATTTTTTTTTTTTTTTTATCTATGCAAGTCTTCAAGGAAACAAAAGAAAGACACTAAGCTGCTGTGCACATTTCAGTAACTGTGCAACCATCAGCGGGCACCAAACAGTTACCCTGGCGTAACATGCACTGCTTTTCATGAATAGTAGCTTGTGGTGCTTTCCCTTAATTTTTTGATCTTTGTTGTTATGTTATGCTACAGTTTAATAACCAACTGTGCTAAGATAGAACTCCATTCCAATAATAAGGCAACTAGTTAAGGGGAGTACTGAATTTTCCTCATACACTAACAAATAGTTACAGTACTAGGAGCAACAAAAATTGAAATACACTTCCCCAAAAGGTTTTACTATCCTAATGTGTCATAACCACAAATAAAGAATATGCTTACTATAAGACTGACATAGTTTGCTCATATCTTTATTGCAAGGTTCAAATTCTTGAAATTTCTATTAATGCTTTTTTCTGCATTTTAGGCATTTGTCAAACTAGTAACTACAACATCCTCCAGTTTTTGTGTTTTTTGTGTGTGGTTTATTTTTTAAGTTGTAAAGGTATAGACATCAATTATAAAGGGAAAAAATATATGCCTTATCAATAACATAATTATATATCTAAGGCACATTTACTTCATATTATGTCTTTTTACCTAGTTTTTTTTTTTAATCTGGAATAAAACTCTGCAATTGAGAAGACACAAGTCATAGTAGGCAATTTCTGATGCAGCCTTTCACTGACAATTATACTGATTTTACCACAATTTTTAAATCACTTTCTATTAAACAGCAAAAAACAATTGTTAATTGAAAAAAAAAATCTACAGAGTTCCATGATTTTGAAAAGTACAGCACAGAACACTGTCACAAAAATACTACAGCATGTCATGCTTATGAGGCTCATTTCTATGTAAAAACAAAAAATAAACGTTTGATTGATTGCTAACAATAAAGGAAGTAACACGACTTCAGAAAATGGAAAAGAGAACACTACAGAGGCTACATCTGTGCTTTTTTTGAAATTTGTAAGTCCACAACTGGCTTTTGTTTTAACTCACACCTCAATTCCACACAGTACATCTACTTTGACTTTGAAATATCTATCACATTACCTTTAAGTAGTAGGACGATGAATCCCTTGTATATAAAAACCCATTTTTAATATGTAGACATTTTCAAAACCTCTACTGCACTTTAAAAGAAATTTGCAGTTCGCCTTAGTGACACCCTAAATTAATGCTGGAGAGCAGTAGTGATTAGAAGTGAGAAAAGACTCATACAAAGTCAGAAGAGGGAAATGACTCATTTTAAAATTGCGATAAAGAAAAAAATGGAAACTAAAAGGCAAACTCTTCTTTTTTTTGAGCTCAGCATAAAGGTCTCCTGCTTGAAATCATTTCTTCCCCCCCGCCCCCAAAAATAATGAGTTAAAATGTATGGGTTAGATCCAACATTTCACTGCTGTTCTTATTCTTGGGGAGTTGGGGGTAAGAGGAACTTGCTGCCAAAACTTCTGAAAGGAGAGTTTGGGCTGCTAATTTTCCGTTCACAAAATCTAAATTCCCCTTATGCATCTCACACAACCCATAAAATAATATGAAACAGTATTATATCACTGCAAATTGAGACATTTTTATCAAAATAAAGAGTAATGATGCCAACATTTCATTTGTCATTTCCCACTTGTCATTTTTCACTGACAAACTGTTACACATACAACTTTTGTCAAACGCTCCATCTTATTTAAATATATTCCAAAATGCCATTGTATCTCAGCATTCATGTAAGGAAGATAGTAAAAATTACATTAATTATCTGGGTTTTTTAAAAAAAGAGGCTACTTACTAAATAAAAGAATGTAAAGGATTTTTAAATTGATAGAGAGGATGAAGTTTTGCTCCCTGAAATAACAAACTATGTACCTATTTTATGCACCTAATGGAATCATTAGTTATAAGAGTTTTTGAATGGTGAGAAATCGTGTCAATTTTATCTCAAAAGAAACCTAAAAACTCTTTTAAAAAAAAAGTGTGAGCCAAGAAAATAATACAATTTGGAATTCATCTAGCCCTGTTAATTTGACGTTTTTTGAAATATATGCATATAAATATTGTCTATATTGAATTTTTATTAAAAAAAGAAAAAGGAAAAATAAGGGTTTTAAATTATCAAAGTAGAACCACCAAACTTCATTGCTTACAGTACTGACAGATATACCAAATAATTACTGTAGTCTTGCTTGCAATAAAACTGACTTCCATATTCTTAAAATGACTCATACTCATGTTCCTATATATCTAATAAATGATGATTAGTCTTGTTTTCCCTTCCTACAGAGATGGATGGCCAAAAAAAAGATATTCAAAAAAAGAGAGAAGAATTAACACAGGGTATCTAAGATGTACAGACTGATTCCGTTGGTCACAATCCCCTGTGAAGGGATGGTATTGCTTATTTTCTACAGGGGTTAAAATACAGATGTCTTAAGGGACATCTACACAGCTCCAACACATACATAGACACACACACATGCACACACACGCACACACATCATTGGAGATGATCCTGAATATATAATGGTCAGTGGGTTTCTACCATTGGATCCTAAGGCTTCCAAAATCACTTGAAACATCAAATTATGCTCAGGACTCTGAAGGGTGGATACCCTATGTTCTGCTTAATGTGTATGTTCCATTACATATATTTTTTTAACCAAGTATATCTTTATTTTAATAACAGGCCAAGGCCTAAAATCTCTTTAAAGAAGGGTTATTTTTCTACCTCAGCAAAACTACAGAGGACATGCTAGATTGTTGGATGACCCCAAAGCCTAAGTTCATTCTATTTAAAAGATCTTAAAAACTTAAAAAAAAAAAAAAAAAAGTGGGTAGGAAAGAGAAATTCAATCTTTTCTCTTTTGAAGTAATAATATGAGTCCTTACTACAAGCATTGTGGTGTTCCTCCTTGGAAGTGGAGTTTTCTCCAATTTGCCCATGTTGACAATATAATTCTAAATTTCTAAGCATCTCATACATTTCAATATATAAATATCTATATTCTTTCATATCTGCACTCCTTTCAAAAAGTAAAATGTTTCACTATTGCTAATATGGTGACTACACCTGACCGGAACTACATTTCTTTTACTTGTTATCTAAAAGGAAATCTTCCACATGTAGACAATTAAACTAACTGTTGTTGTAGACAATGTTCTGCTCTAAATGAGGCCCTGCCTAACAATCTTGATCACATTTGCTTCCCTGTTTAAATACAACAGTGTGTATTGCATAATGATTTTCTTCCTCTTGTAACAAGACAGTTATGTTCTTGAAAAAGCTACCTGGTAGTAAGAAATATTTTTCTACCTCGGGTAGACTAGTTATAAGGTAACTTCAACAGACTGTTCTTCAACAAAATTATTATTTTCCAAACAAAAATTATTTTTCAAAAATAAGCAATTTTTTTTCAAAAAAAGTAAATATCCCTAAAAGATAGTCCCAATATTTAAACATTTTTTCCCTGAAATCTAAAACATTTAACACCAAAAAAAAAAAAATCATAAAAATTCACAGGAAAATGAAAAGTATCAAAAAGATTTCTGATATTTAATGCCTTCTATCAGCAAGTATACCGTCTGGTATATTCAAGTGCTGTTCATTCAATTTAAATAAACCTGTCTGAAAGTTCTTTGAGACAAACATGAAAAACGAAAATGCCTGTGTTAACAATGAATGAAGCACAATAATTTATTGCTATTAAGGCACAACTAGGGAGCACCTTTCAGCAGCCCAGGAGGAAAGCAGAATGCATTGTTTCCTCTGGAAACTTCATTGGCATCACTTTCATTTTATGCCGTAGGTTGCATGGCTGAAGCATTCCATACAGCAGAACATTTTAGATACTTATGCTAATAGTGGTAAAAAGGATCATCTGATTCTTATTTTCGTCATCCTTAATAATCTTTTTTTCCTAAATCTTCAAATGGATCTGTAAGTTTTAATCAACAATTTCACAAGTATAAATTTCCCCACCATTAATCATCCTTTTTCAAAATCCTTATGGAGTGAATTACTAGCTGAGAGGAGACGCCAATTCTAGTAAGTGAATGTTACCCAGCAGGGATATAAAGCTGTCAACACCATGGTGCTCTTGCTTGCTCTAAACTCTCTCCCAGCCTTCATATGTTTTTTAAAGAGATATTAGCCTTTTTTTGTTTTTCCTGAGGACCTTCTATAAAAGCTGACTGTCATGTATATCTGAGCACTTGTATTTTATTACATATGTGCTTTAAAACACATTGCGTAGATAAGAGCAGAATCATCCTAGAAAGTGTTGAAAAGACAAAGCAAAACTGATCTACTTTCTAATAGTCTTCTAAAGCTAATCACTTTGTAAACAATGCTCTAATTTCTAAGTCCCCTACTAAAACACAACCTTTAAGACTGTGATAGTATATCTACCACATCTACTAGTAAATCCAGACACTAAAATAATGCCCCCCCTTATTTTTTATTAATAATTAGGTTCTCATCAAAAAACATACTAAATCGCCTCTCCATAAAAAATGTAGAATAACAGCAGCAGAATTTACTATTGCAACCAATGCACTTAAAAACATTTAACTCATTGCTTATCAAAACCAGTTTTAAAAATTGCTATTTTACTGGGCAACCAATTAACTTGATTTCCCTTATTTTCAGAAGGAGAGCTTTTAAGAAAAAAGAACACTAAAAATTAACAAATACAACTCTCAAATTTTGAGTTATATTTTAAAAATATATTTTACTATAGCCATCTTTATAATTTTGACAAGAATGCAACACATTTGAAAATGGTAATAAATGATGGAGAGCTATGCATTGTTTTGTATTTATCTATGCTTATATTGCTTTATAAGAAAAAAAACTTTTAAAGGATATAGGATGATAGAAATACAATCTATTTTATGTTTATCATATGTTAGGGAAAAAAATCTTTCACTTACAAAGAACTTATAACTAAAAATATATTTTAAACATTTTTTAAAATTTAGAATGTGCATTTTAAAAAGTCTTGGCTTTGCCCAAATCTATATACATGATTAAAAGTTACAAAGAAATGAAATTATTAATGTCTTAATGTTCTTTTGGAAACTACATAAACTTAAACTCACAAAATAATTATTAACATTCAATAAGACAGCATTGTACTATCAAAATTTTATATTCTAAGTTGTTATATTTTGAAGTTCTCTAAATTAATCTCTTTCCAGACACTATTATGCTATAGAGAGTAAGAGCTTTCTTAAAAAAAAAAAAAAAAAACTTTAAAGATCTACCATACATGAAGTATTTTAACCACTTTAGTATTAAGTATTATAAACAGCACATATTGAGACAAAATAATGTTGTCCTTATTTTCAGTTTGGGAAGCAGCTAAGAAGATCTTTGATATTACTAAATTAAGTTAAACCTTAGAGAAAGTGACTAAAGCAGCTTGTTGAAACAAATCTATTTTTCTGCACCAACAGAATACTTTTAGTTTGTATCAAATTTATAATAAGTGACCAAATGTGAATTATAGTCTTAGAAAATTTGAAAAGTAATCACTATTTTATACTAAAGGTATCCCTAGCCAACAGGACGAGGCAATTTCTTTTATAGTTCATTATGATATAGAAGAGAAAAAAATTTTGTTTTAGGGAAGCACAGTTGTTAATAACTACTTTCTAAAATGTTTAGAGACTTCCTTCAATTTAGTAAATTTTATTAGCCTTCAGAAAGAGCCTGAAATTTTAAGTCGAAGGTTTTTTTTTTTGTTTGTTTTGTTTTTACATATAGGGCACACTGCCTCCAAAAATTTCCAAAAATTTTCTTATCAAACATTACCAGCACTTATTATATCATGTCACATTTGGCCCATCATATTCACTACATATTTTTCTTTTTTATGTGCATATACTAAATGATAATAAGAAAAGTCCAAAGTTATTGCTCCAGTCTCAGGACACACAACACATTAATAACCTCCACTTTTAAAAAGTGAGTCACAGAACTATCAAAGTCTGTTTTTATTTATTTTTTTGTCTGCAATAAAGGGTATTTTCAAATCCCAAAAAGGGGAGATACATAAGCCCCAATCTACAGCCAAATAATTTTTTCCAAACTTTAAAAATTGGGATGATGAATGCTTCTCAAAGGAGATGATTAATATAAAGGACTAAGGGAAACCATCCTGCATACCCACCACAAAGAAACAGAAATAGCTAAATACATAAAAACAAAGAACTGCCATTTTCATAAAATGTATGACATTAACTCTTTAAAAGGGAGTGGACACTTAGAGTTAAATATTTACTTAAAACACACACAAGGGACACAGAACATGGAGGTGGGAGCTTATCACTAAGTTTTGCTAGGTTTTGAATCATCTCAAGCAAGCTAATACAAAAAATGATATTAAATACTAGGCTACTGTTGAAAATATTAGGGAAGGCCTGGCGGGTTAGCTCAGTGGGTTAGAGTGTAGTGTTATAACACCAAGGTCAAGGATTCAGATCCCTGCAACTGCCAGCCGCCAAAAAAAAAGAAAAGAAAAGAACTTTAGAAATAAAACATTTAAAACTAGTGACTTATCCTAATACAACAAAAATAAGGAAAACCCTAAAAACCTCTGCATGCCATGTAGAATTGTGTATTTTATAGGTAAAAGACAAATGGCATTCAACCCCCCAAATATTTTAATGTTTAAATTACTCTATTTTTATAAGATTAGTTTTCTACTTTTCCTAACCACTATAAAAGAAAGTAGCTGTTTAGTAAAAACTGCAAGAGATTTTCTTTAAATAATATTAAATTCTTAGGAGGGGAAACAACAGGTATCTAATAAGTCTACTCTGATATTTTTACCTGTTGTCCCAAAATTCATAACAAAGTTACAAATTAATATGACTAAACTTTATGGACAACAGTAGCACTAAAGTTTCTCAGGGCCTGAAAGCTCCATGGTGATTCTTCACTTCCCACTTGAAATGTGGCAAGAAATATTCCCAGTTGTCACTCCTTTGTTTCGAAGCATTGTCCTAACTACAAAGTAACACCAACACACACGCTTGTTTCTGTACTAGCCTGAGCATTAATGACTATTCCATAAAAGCGAACGCGCGTAAACTGCATCCCTTCAACAGATACTCCAAGGCAAGGCAAAAGAGTTAATCACTAAAAAGCTCTCTAGGAAAATCTAGAAACAGTTAGCTGGCTGTGACATAAACCTGCCAACACCTCAGCACACAGTGGCAAAGTGCCCAAAAAATGCCACCCTCTGGGTAAACCACTTTCTTGTTTTAACTCAAGATGAAGCTAACAGTTGCAAATGAGAGGGGACCGGGGCATTATTTGGCAATCCGGAATTCACTTCCTGTAATCCTACACCGCGACAGCGCCTAATCAACCTGAACCCTGACACCCGGGCCATTATCACTGGGCCGCGGGCTGCGCGCGCCTCCTGCTCCGGGCTGTTACCTCCCACGGCCTTGGCCACGGCGCCGTTGGGCCTCCCGCGGGCTCCCATGGGGCTGCCGTTCTGCTCCAGCCGGGCCACCTTCACCGGGGGAGGCCCCTTCACGTCGGGGCTGCCGCTCCGCCGGTCGGGGCTGTCCCGCAGACACGGGCTCTCGCTCCGCCGCTCCATGCTGCTCCGACTCGGAGACAAAGTTCCCACCGGCAGGTCGCAATAAAACGCGCAGGGACCTAGGGAGGGGGCGGGAGGGAGGGAAAGGGGAGGGAAAAAAAGAGGGAAAACCGCTCACACACGTGATAGACGTTCAGGCCAGTGGCAGAGCGCTGCACGACAACCACACAAACTTCCTCCCACGCTGCCCGAGGGGCCCGAGACAGTCCCAACCTTACACTGGGCGGCCCAAAATAAGCCCAGAGCTGGGGTGCTGCGACCCTACCCGGTCACTGTTCTCCAGGAGTTGGCCCTAGGTGACGCGGCCGGGGTGGACGCCCAGGGGCTCCTAGAAGTGGCCCATTCATTGAGACAGTGTTGGCATAAACCGTTCCCGGGTGCGACAGCCTCGCCGTCTGAGGTCAGGGCTGAGGAAGCAGTGAACTTCAGTAAAAGATGTTTCGCCCATTCGAGGAGGGAGTGAGGGGTGTACACAAGTCCATAACTGAACCAACCACTTGATAAATGCGCTATGAATGGCCGGGCAAGAGCCAGAAGCCGAGTAAAAGATCCCTTGAATCCCCGCTTTTTACCTTTACGGTACAAGTCCTGAGACACACGCTTTGCATAAAACCAACCCTAATTCCACATTAACAGACATCCAAAAACACTTGGAAGTATTCATCAGAATAACCTCCATTACAAGGGCGGGGGCTACTACGATCGTTTCTATTTTGGAGTGTTCTTATCTTCATCCGATCCTAAGTGCTTAAAAGCTCTTCAGCATAAAACCCCAAAGCAAAAGCATTTAAATTCTTAGGTGCAAGAGCAGCCTTCATCAACCCCAATTTTTAGGTCGCTCCAGAAAGTTTTCCTCTAGGTTGACTGGGTGGCAGCGCGCTGCTCACAAAAGCCACAGGTCTCGCCACCCCTGGATGGGGGGGGCGGGGGAAGGAGGGGAAACACCTGATGGATCGGCGCTCGCATTGTCACCGTACCCGCGAGGAGCAGGCACCCGGCACAATACAGTGCGCTGGGAATCCTCGCGGGCGCTCTCGCCGCGGGAGAAGCTGTGTCGCCACGGGTCAAGGAGACAAGGTGGGGGTGGCAGAGGAGCGGTGAAAGGAAGGATGCGAGAGATGCAGAGACGGAGCAGGAGGGCTGCTAGAGAGGGTTCCGCCCGCATTCCCCGGCTTTGCTATTTGAGAGGGCGAGAGCTGCAGGGAGGGAATAATTACTCGGCCCCGGGGCTTCCCCGAACTCCAGAGCGCGGCACGGGAGCCCTCGCCCCGCGTACTTACTGCTCACGGTCTGTCTGAAACTTGGCTGGCTGGGGCTCTGTCCATGGAGCAAAAGTAGAGAATCCAGGGTGAAAAGTTTCTGATGTTTTGCTTTGCAGTATTCTCCCAGTGTTCCTTTCTCTTTGCTCCTTCCCCTTTCCTCTTCCCCAGGTCCTAATGTTTAAGGTCCTGGGTCAGGGTGTCTTCTTCTGTTGCGGAGATGGTTGTTATGATGATGATGGGGGGGGGGAGAGAAGGAGGAGAGGGAAAGGAGGACTCCTCCAAAGGGGCACCCGAGCAAGCGGGGGAGGGGACGGCGGAGGAGGTTGGGGGGGGAGAGAAGGAAGCTGAAAGAGCCTTTTCACACCTTCGGGAAGGAGACCCGTTCTGAAGAGAAAGGGCTAAGAACCGGGAAGCGGCGGTGGGCAGGGGCTGCGGGTTCGCAGGGCCGCTAGCTCGCAAGGAGGCACGGCCGGAGCCGCGGGGCCGGTGCCACCAAAAGCCGAGAAGGCGCAGGGACCCGGGACCGCACGCTGAAGGAAAGGCGGCGGCCGCCCAAGCTGTCACCTCCAGCCTCTCCTCTCTCGGCCGCCTCTGCCAGCAGCCAGAGCCGGACTCACTGACAAGCCGCAGAGACACACACACTGAGAGGGAGATGATTATTAGTTGCGTTGAGTCATCAGGCAAAGTGAGTCCTTTTGGGTTGTCCTCGGTTTCCGATTTCTCCCCCCTCCCCCTTTCCGTCCCCAGATCTAGCGCCTTAAAAATAATAATTTGGGGTGGGGGTAGGGGAAGTCTCTAGGTTATTTCGGGATGGGAATGGGGGGGATGGATCTAAACCCAAGCCAGACTGGTCCACCGCAATGAAGGAGGGGAGTGGGGGGCGGGGAGAAGGACTGGGGAGGTTGCGGGGGGAGAGGGGGCCCGCCTGGCAGGAAATTAAACATCAATCAATCAATCGCTGTGAGCACGGCGACCTAAGGGCGGCGGGGCTGTGGGGGAAGCAGAGGGACAGGCGAGGGGCGGGTGGGAGACAGCGAGGAGGAGGAAGGAGACAGTCGGCGGTGGGAGCTGGGTAGCGAGGACCTCGTGCGCGGGGCGGCGGAGGACCGGTGACAGAGGACCGAGGGCGGCGCGAGGCGGTGGCCGCGGCCGGAGGGTGGGTGCGTCTCGGCGCTGGCGGGCGCCGGGGCCCGGGGTCTGGTCCTCCTTCCTGTGGCGGGTCCAGGGCGCGGCCGCCTCGCGCAGCCCCTCGGCGCACTCGTCCCGGCGCGGAGGCGGCAAAGCGACCGTTGGATGCCTCGTTGCCCGGTGGAGGCGCAGACCAACGCGCAGGAGGTGGCCGCGGCTGCCTCGGCTCCCAGCTCAGTTAACTGAGCGGAGTACTTTCGACTTTGGAGATAGGAGGGCGATCGCCTCCCCCACCCACCGCCTCCGCCCACTACCCACCGCCTCCGCCCCTCCGGGCAACTTTTCCCGATGCCTGCGAGCTCCCCCTCCGCGCGGAGCTGACCGTCCGGGCTAGCCGCTCCCGGTGCCACCGCGGGCGCGAGGAAGGCCCTTCTCCCTCAGAGCTGGCACGGCCCTGGGTCCGGAACAATAGTCCGGGTGTCCTGAATGGCAGGAGCACGGCCGCTGCCCGCCGGGCTGTGGCTGGCACAGGAGAGGGGTTTGCTTGGTGAGCGCAGGGTGGGGTGCATCCCCGGATGGCATCCCTGGAGCGTTCGCGGCGCAGGCGGCATCGGGAGCGGCGCAGCCCAGGCCGCCTGGAGGCCGTGACGCGGTGGCGGCGAGGGCGGTGGGGCCGCCTATCCTCGGGCTGCGGGACTGGGGTTTCTGGGGACCCCAAACTGTCGGGCCCTAGGCTGCGGGCTCGAGCAGAACTGTACTGTGAGGACCCGGCCTCCCCGCCCTTGGGGAAGCCGCGCAGGAGCGTCCCCAGCAGGTCCCACGAAGGCGTAACAGAGCCACAAACTTTTGCCGACTCCCGCGGCCGCCCGCAGCCTGGCTTTGGCCGCGATGCTCATTTAAGGTGGCGCGGGCACTAGCCGAGCAGGCAGGGCTCGAGCCGTGCTTTTGTCCCTGCGGTCCCGCTTGGGCGCGGGGCCTCCTTAAGGAAAAGCACGTGAGCAGGGGCCGCAGCCCCCGCGAGACGCCTGGGGAGTCGGTGGACACTCGCCGCGCGGACCTTGGGCGAGAAAATGTGAATACGTCCTCGCCGGTCTTGAGGGCAGCGAAGCCCCTTCAGCTGAGTGCGTCTCCTGTCCCTCCCGCATACCTTAGCTCGCCCTTCTAATCCCCTGAACCCCGAGGACTCCCACATCTCGCCGCCTGAGCCGCTGGTCCCCCTTAAGAAGCGTTGACTGTACGGCGGCGCCAGAGGGCCAAACTAAGTTCGGTTTCGAGACACTCTCTCGGAGGCAATTCTGGAAATTCTGGCCGGGTGCAAGGACAGCGGAAAGCCGTATCCTCCAATCCTGCCAGGGAACAAGTCGCCGTCCACTCGCCGTACCACCGACCCCCCAGTGGGCGGTGTGCTCAAGGCCTGAGGCTTGAGAATCTCTGGAAGAGAAAGGGTCCCAGAAGCGAAACCTGCCCCTGCCCTAAGTCTCGGCGCCCAGACGCCGGGGACCCCGCACCCAGGCGCCGCCCATCATGTTCCAAAAGAGCCCGAGGCGACCCAGGAGGCAGTCGGAGCCCTGCCGAGAAGGAAGCGAGCAGGATGGTAAATCTTAGAGGAAGCACCCTGGAAGTTGCAGGCAGCGTTTTACTTTCCCTGTCTCCCCCACCACCACTCCCCCCCCCCCCCGTCCCATCCCAGTCAAACGAGGTAGAGAAAATGCACAATTCGAAGTCGGTGGGGGCAGTGTCTCACGTAAATCAACCCGTGGTGGTAACTAAAAGGTGTTTGGCTGCAAAGAAACAAACTGTAAGTTTGATGGAGAAACTTTTAAAAATCTGTAATATAGTGTCGAAATAGGAAGGGGTTTTTGCAAAAACCAACTATCACTGTCAGACAGTACGTTTTCAGAATGGGGAAAGACATATTTCTTATTAATAGCTTAACAACGATAATAATGCTATTTCCTTCCTTACCTTGGTGTGGAACTGCGGAATCCTCCTCCGGATCAATGTCCAGGAACTTAGAAGAATTGGTGGTATTAGGACTTCAGTACTTCTGGGGGAAAAAAATGCAAATGGTTTAGCCAGGATCTTTCCTGTCTGATTCGTCACTATTATTATATCTGATGATGCGAATGGTTGGAGCGATTCAATCCTAAGTCATTAATGAGCTATTTTATAAACACCACTGTCTGAAGATCTTCATTTACATTTTGCTAAGGAGCACTTCTCTAACCTTACAGGCTTGTGTCAACAGCATGATTACAGGACTTCAGTTACACTCTTATAAATAACACAGCCGTATTGTTAATCGGTTAATATTTTATAAAGTGTAAATATTTTATTATGTTTTGAAGAGAACTATTGATTCTAAATTATTAAATCCCTGAGAAGGCTATTTAAATAAAGTATACAATTAAGTAAAATTAAATGTGTGTTGCAGCTAGTTTTCAGATTCTGCACTCTTTTAAATTCATTGATTTTTCTATTGGAGTTTCCTCTTGTCCGTATTTAACAGTGAAAAAAATCTGTCATTTTGGACAAAAAGGCTAAATTATTTTAAATTGCATTTAATATAAAGGAAAATGTCAAATATAATGAATTATTACCAGAAGTGTATTTTGAATGTTTGCAGATTTATGTTTAGTAACACATTTTACAAGTTTCTTTCGATTTGAAAAAGGAGAATTGTAGGAAGTTTTGCAATGTGTGCTGGTGTGGGGTTTTTTTCCCTTGAGTTTTGTCCCTTATAAAGGCCTCTTCTGTTTCAAATTACATACACGCCTTACTGCACAAATTTTGTATTGACCATATTTAAACTGAAGTAAGCGTTTATTTCCAGCATGTTTAATTTCTACAATAAGAGATATTTTAAATAACATTTTTACCTTTTGCTGGGGTTTTCTACTTTTTAAACAGTAAACAAATAAATTTGATGATGATTCAAGCATTTTTGTTTGGTTTCGTTTTGTATTTCTTAAATGGATTATTTCCAAACATTTTAAAAACAGAATCACACTCAAGAAAATAATTGGTTTAGTTACGTTTGTCTTTTTTTAATACTTTGATCCAAATATCATTTTTGCGGACTATGAGATAGTTTGCTTCAGTGCTCAAAACATAAAGTTCACATTTGGGGGACATTTTTATCCCTCAGTTTGCTTCTCACTGACGTTTTTGTCGGGAATCTGCTTAGACTCCCCCTCCTTCGTTCTCCCACCCCCAGTTTTTTTTTTTTTTTTAATGTCATTTAGTCAAAGGTCGACTGTCTTTCATAATCACGCTGAGATTTGTTATTTTTAAAATCAACGGATCATTTCTCTGGGCTTAAACGTGCGTGGTTTTTTATTTCCATCTTCCCTTTTTTCCCTACCTCTTATCAGGCCTTTCTTCTCCTTTTTCTTATGGCTTGCACTTTTAATGAAAACATTTCTTGCTGTCCCTTTGTCAACACTGAGGTTTTTGCCGTTCAGACCCCGGAACCTGGTTATCCTTCCTTCCCGGATGCCCGTTCCTGACGACCTAGGCCCGACCGCCCGGACGTAGGGTGCAGGATGCCTGGCGCGGGACTTAGGCTCTCTTGGCGGGGCCACCCCAGCCGCTGCAGGCCCAGCATCCATCCCCAGGCTCCCTGGCTTTCAAGTTCGGCCACTCAGGCAAAGAGGCCCTCCCAGGAGTGCTCTGGCTCTTAGCACCTGAAAGTTGTGCTGCGTTTTCCCTCCACCCCGGGATACCCAGGGAAAACTATGGAAACTGTCGGCGTCAAAAGCCTTCGACGGCTTCTAGGGACCGAAGCGGGCCTGCCTCCTCCCCTGAGTTTGCCCTGCTGGGGGCGGGAGGAGGGCGGGAGGGAATCATTTCTTTCAAATGAAGCCCACGCCAGCTCTGAAGCCAATTTCCGCTGTGGACTGTCGGTGGAGTTGGGCAACCAACACTTTCGCGAACAGCATAACGGCGCGGGGCTTAGATTGGAAATCGGATGTGCCAAGAGGACAAGAGCCAGGGGCCAGAATGCCCCAAGAGGATGCGCCTTGAAGGACAGGTCGACCAGGGTGGGCTCCAGCCTTTTCCCAGACTGCTCCGGGGCTTCTGAGGAGTGACCGGAGCGCAGGGGCGGGGGACACTTACTTCGTTATCCGCACGCCTTCCTCGTCGGAATCGGAGCCAGACAAATCCTGGCTCGCGCCAGGCAAAGATACATTATTCCTGGCTCCCCCGGCAGCTCAGGGAGCCTGGGCGGGGCGGAGCGGTGAGGAAGCCGTCGGGCCTCCCGAGGTAGGGGCAGTGAAGGTTCCTCCTCCCGTCCGCAAATGAGCCCCTGCGGCCTGGACAGATAGATGCGCCCCAGGGAGACGTCTGATTGGGGAAGGGTGGTGGGCACCTAGTCCGCGTTAGGGAGACGCCGGAGCGTCGGTGCTCTAGGGGAACCGACGGTGCAGAGGCCCAGTGCGCGGAAAGGGCTCAGGAGCTGCCGCGGTGAGCCGTCAGCCCTGGGGTCCCAGGTGCGGGAAATGTGTATCGGGTGTGGGCATTGTCTGCCCCCGGGAAGGAAAGTAAGGAGACGTTTCAGAGCTGGGGGAATTCCTTGGGTGGAAGATTCAGATGTCCCTTCCGCGCCCGCAGGTTGGGAGGCCCAGGAAAACCGAGGGCCTGCGGGCTCGGAGCACTACTACCGCGACACAGGGCAAAGCCCCCCAGCGCCCCCCCCCCCAGGGCTCTCGAGTCCCTTCATTCTTTTTCAGAGTCGAGAGCTTAATAGGTGGATCTACTTCTGCAGCGGTGCAGCAAGAGAACGACTGCCCTGCTAATCTACTGTATTTATATTAATCAACTATAAACGACGGGGCTAACAAGAAAAAGGGGAAAAGAAAAGGAAACGCCAAAGGAGCTGCCGCTGCCTCCCTGCCCCCACCTCGGGGCGGCCGGGGTTGGAGACGGCAGTCGCGCTCCGGGTCCCGTGCAACCTTCATTGAAACAGAAAGCCGTGGGCCCAAGCTGGCGAAGAAGAACCCGCGGCCTCGGCTCGTAGTCAAGATCGCGCCACCCTCGAGCCCGGGTCACTGCCGGGGTCCCGGCCCCGAGCTGAGGCGTCCTCTCCCGATAGCGCCACCGCGTGGGCTGCGGCCGAAACCTGCGGCGCCTGCTCTGCCCGCTGCGTCCCGGAGCCAGTCCTTCCGCGTCGCCTCCTGTCCTCGGGTTAAGGATACGGCGGGGGATGGGCAGGGCCCCGGCCCAGGGCATCGCCGGACTATTCAACGCAAAAATGCGCCGGCGCGCGCAACACACCAGCGCCCGAAGTTTGCCCCAACCTTTTGTAATGAGAAGTACACCTGGAAAGTCCGCGCCACAGCACCCCATCCTCACCCCAAACTCCAGGCAGGACCTCTTGCGTCTCGAAATACGCGCCCACCCCTAGCAGGGGAGGGCGAGCTTAGACAGCCGGGTCCAAGGAGGCCCAAGCCCGAGCGGTTTCCCGAGTGGGTTGTGGATCTGGGCCCGCGCTGGTCTCGAATCACGCCCGAGAGGGCGAGAAAGCCTGAGGCGGGACCCATGGTCCCAGGCACTTACTGAGACCGAGGACGAGGCGGGTGGGTAGTCGGTCTATCCCGCTGTCCAAACCCGTCCGCAGCGGCGGAAAACTTAGAGGGTTTTCTGGGCTGGCGCTTTGCCTGTTCACTCGGTCTCATGAAGCCCTTCGGACACCCTCTCCATCCTCTCAGCCTTGGTCTCGAGCTGAGGCCCAGGTGGCTGTGACGGCGGCGTCCCGGGGCTCAGTTTTCTCTAACCCGTCGGTGCCTTCCCTCCGGGCCCTGCAGCCAAGCCCGGCGGAGCTGGGAATCGCCCCGCGCTGTCCCGGCGCCACATCACGACTTGGCAGCCCCCACGTCGGGCTTAGAGGACTTCACTGGGTAGGTTGGGGCTTATTTGGAATAAATGTAACTGTTCACCATCATCCCCCCCCCCCCCGTGCACACACTAACAGTGGGACTGTCAGCTACGGAAAGAGACAACGACCCAGAAAGGTGTGAATTCACCTGGTGTCCACCCAATTACAAAGCTCCCAGCCCCACACAGAACAGGAGCAAGCCCTGGACGCCTGAGCGGTCCCACGCCCGGCTCGCAGCGCGAACACGCGCGCTCCGGCCCGGGTCGCAGGGTCCGGTGCCTGCTGGCGCCCGACCGAACTCCCGCGCTCCGCGGCCGTTTGGCCTGCTCGCGCACATTGTTACTGTTGTCTGTAACCTGTTTATGTCTAAAGTCTTATACCCGCTGTCCTACCCTAGGCCACGGGGAGCCTTCTCCAAGCGTTCCAGGCCCGGCACCCCTGTCAAATGGCTCACCTCAGCTCGTGGCGCCTGCCTTTGCCCCCTGGCCCAGTACCTTGCGAGGGGCGTGGGACAGGGAGCGGACGCTGGCTGCTCACCTCCAGGAGCCGACAGAAGGTGCCTGCGGCGTCGCTCGGCCAACCCTGGGGCTGATTTAAATAACTAATTAGCTCAGAGAAATTTTATGAGGGGAACTTTTCCTTTTAGTATCAATAAAGCCTAGTAATTGGGTTTGTTGGTTACCTACGCTCGAGTCTCTCTCTCTCTCTCTCTCTCTCTCTCTCTCTCTCTCTCTCTCTCTCTCTCCCCCCCCTCCCTCCCTCTCCCCCTCCCTCTCCCCCTCTCCCTCCCTCCCTCTCTCATTTTGAGGTAACGTTTTCAAAAACCGGCAAATTGTGTGTGCGTTTCTGTGGGGTGTGAGTGTGAATGTGCGAAAGTTGTTTCAAAAGTCCTTCCCTGGAGAACAATTATCATTGTCGCTCTATGAGTGAAGAGTTTTGAAAGGTGAACTGAAGTTATTTCAGAGAAAAAAAATGTCTAAGTCTCACAATACAAGTATAATATAAGGGGGGAGAGTTTCTAATGATTTTCCCGTTGGATATGATGGAAAGACATCTGCAGTGTCGCCCTATAGTTTGCATTTTAATTAACTGCCACTACATTCTGATTTCAAGACACAGATTGTAGTGATATCTGTTGTTTTCAGCATAAACTTCTATACTGTAATATACTCTAATGTTTTATTTTGATTTTCTAATATTTCTGAGATATTCTTAATTGTAAAGAATTATTTCACCTAGAAACCATGCCTCAATTTAAAAATATGAAGACCTTTCATGAACAATAACTGCAAATAGCCCATTTGTTAGTGTCTGCGGAATTGTTGGCTTCTACACAAAATCTCTGGAAATCTAAAGGCAATCTAAAGCTGTTTCCTCTCCACCCATAGCGACATATATATACATATATGTATTTTTCACTTTTGTTGTATGGAAGTTAAAAATACTTTTAGAAGGACTTTGCTGAAAACTGTTGAGCTAAAATTTACCTGAACTTAAATTCCTTACCAAATAAAACATAACTAGTGCCTGCCAGTGTCAGCCTAACGAAATGAAGAGTATTTCTGAATCAGATTATTGTTGGAGTCAGATGCTAGTCAATGAAAAGAACGGAAGTTCTAGTTTGCAAACCAAGGAGGGTGAGGGAGTCAGCTCCTGAAGTTATCAGGAACACACCCAAACCTGTGCACTCAAATCCCCTGTGTTTACATATTATGGAGAACTTTTCCTTTCCATTTTTAGCTAAGAAATTGAGGGTTTCCCTTAGTTCCCTGGGTCTTAGGCTGTGAGACCCAAAGTCGGCCGAGTGTTGCCTCTGCTAGGTAACTTCCGGAGAACTAGAGTTATTCGGAGACAGACCCGGCTCTTTACACATTCCAGACGGAAAAGGGCGTCTTGCCAATGCTTCCCAGCACTGCCACCTCCTAACCTTTCCTCCGCACCGCACCTGCGGGCAGGGGCCACTGGAGCGCCTGACTCTTCTGTCTACTCCCAAGATCGCCCCACAGCCCAAGTGGGCGCTTGGCTCCAGCGAGAGTGGATCTTGAGCTGTGGGTGTATATTCCCCATTTCCTGCTTTCCTAGAGGGTCACACACAACTTTCTCTTCCATCTGTTCCTGTCCGGGCTCCTTCGTCCCCAGTTGTTGCCATCTCCTAGCTCCTACCAGCCCACCACAGTGCACGTGCTCAGGGCGCTCTCAGCGGCCGCCCCTTGTCCGCCAGGCTGGCCATGTTGAGGGAGGACGTGTCCTCCCGGAGCTGTGCTCCGAGTACCGGGAAGTCTAGACCAGAGGCAGGGAAAGATGGAAAGACTGGGAAGAAAAGTGCAGGACAGAATAGGGTAACTCACAGCCTCAGCGGTGGAGACTTAGCTTCCCCAAACAACCGGATTCTCCCTGGCTCCCTGCGGCCCCGACGGCGCTGCTCTGGAAACCCACGATGTCCCCATGTACTGCCTGCTATCCCGTGTTGGTTTCAGTTCAGTTGTTTTCTGAGGACGTAGAAACCCCACTTTCATTATTAATATTTTCTGTCTTTGCCTCATTCTCACTCACTTCTTTTTAAAAAAATTTTTTAAGTGCGTCCCCAAGCTTGGCCTCTGCCAGACCCTGTGCCATTTCCCTGAGGTCTATGTGCAAGAGCAAGAAGTGATTTGTCTGTTTACAGCAGGTTTAATTAACACAGTTATGTGCCGTGAACTCTTTGGGCCCCACCAATGCACTTTGATTTGGAAAGTCAAATAGAATCACATCTTACAAGCGCGCACCCCGGCTGGCTGCCCACTCTGAGGACAGACGCTGTTGTCTTCCTACACCGGCCTCACTGGACCTGGGAGAGTCCGCTGAAGAACTGGCCGCCCTATTCCTCCCGGGAGACCTCAGGTCAGGTTTTCCGGCCAGACCGAGGCCTTCCTGGTAAGGGCGTAAAGGGCTGAACAGCCAGAGCACTACTGGTGGCGGGTGGCCAGGGGGCCAGGCGCCCCATTTCTGCAGACCCGGCTTTCCGGTTGCTGGAGCCCCCCACCTCCTCCTCCCCAGGCCTTAGCTCCGCGCCCTCCCTCATTCCAACCCGGCAGCTTTAGCCGCGGCAAAAGAGTGGGACGCAAATCTCTCTTTTTCTCAAATTGTGCATCTAGCAACCCCTCCTCGCCCCCCAACTCTCAGCCTGCGGTGCTGGGCTGCTGAAGCGTTTTTCTAATTTGCCATCATTGGAAACCTAAGATAATTGGAGGGTAAAACTTTAAGTGCTTCCGGGATGCTCTGACTTCAGGCACTCAATGGAAGAGGGAGAGGGATGAGGTTGAGGGAGATTGACGAGCGACGAATGTCCCCACGTACCCTCCTGGACTTTCCCCCCTCTGCAGCCTGGCTGTACCCACGCACGCACTTGTCTATACTTCCCTTCCCTTCCCCGTTCTTCGGAAGTATCCCCGCCATATTCGGTGAGGTGAAGACCCCTCAGCGTCCCCCTCACCACCCCTCCGCCCCCCGCCCCGCTGCCCTAGGGCCAGGACCCAGGGGCTAGACCCGTGAGCCTGCAGTTCACGTTATAAGAGGCAGTTAGAGTGAGCCCACCTCAACTGCCCCTCGCCCTCCCCCACACATAACCACCCAAGCCAGTGTTCAAGTCCACACCACCCCCGAGATTCCAGCACCCGGGAAGCCGCAGACCTGCCATCCACTTCATGATGTCATCTACAATCGATCCCTTTGGTTTTCGATAGATTTGGAATTCAAGAGTAACTCCCCCTCCCCTTTTTTTCTTTTGGAATTTGAGGGTGCTTGAAACATTCTGAGCGTGCCTGAGGGGGACGGGGGTCTCAGAGGAGATTTTCTGAAAGATGGCGGGAGCAGCTGCCTTTGCTGTCGCCTAGACTTTAGCAGAGTTGGCTCTGGCTGCGCAGCAGCTCTGGGGGCACCCGGATGGCCTCTTGCAACCAGGATAGGAGGAGCGGGGTGGGTGGGTGAGTCGTTTGTTTGTTCTTTTTTTTTTTTTTTAAGTCCGTCTTTATTTCTGTGGAGGACCAGCCCCATCAGTAGAAGGGTACAGCCGTTGGTCCCGAAGTGGCCCCATGACTCGCTCCTCCTCCGTGTGTCAGGCCGCGGACAGGGGAGAGGGACAGTTTGGCGTCAGCTCGGGCGTGCGGCTCGACAGGGCCTTCGCTTTGGGCCTCGACGTCTATCTAAGGCCCAGCAACCCTGCTCGTGTGTGCATCTTGCTTGGGTGTTACTGCGTCTGGGGTGGGGAGTGACGGGTGGGGAGAGCTGGGCTGGTGTAGTATCCACCCTTGCACCGCCTCCCTGAGCAGAGCTCCAGTGTGGACTCAGTGAAAGAATCCATGAATCAGCTCCACAGCGGAGGGGTAGAAAAGGAGCAGTTTTAGTTAAATGAGATGTGAGCAGCTGCGGCAGGCTGCCCCCCTCCCCGGCCCGCCCCTGGGCCGGCGTGAGGTGGCCCGGGAGGTCCCGCCAGCAGCCCCCGCCCCTCAGGGCGAGCTCCGGCCCTGGCAATCTCTGCACTTTGTCATCACGCCCGAGTATTTGACATTCGCAATTATCTGCAAATACCCTGATCGGTTTGTATATGAAACACTTTTTTTCCTGCCTTAAGGTTGGAATCTGGTAAGTTTCAGACAAGTGGTTGCGGGGGGGGGGGGTGACCCAGGGGACTGTGGGGAACCGGGCCGGTGAACCCAATTCGGCGAGGTGGGCGTCGGGGAGGGACAGGTCAACGTGCCGCCTCTTGTAAACCCAGCCCTACTCTGAGGAAAGGCAAGGAAGGGCTCAGGCTGCGAACCTTGGGGTACCTCTTTGAAAGGAGCACCCCTAATCCCGGAGAGAGGGAGGCTGAAGGGGGTGGGGAGATCCCACCACGGGCAAGGCTCAGAGGTTAATCATCTTGATAACCGGAAAGGGAGTTGCCCTGCCTGTTCGCTATCATCCAGAGTGTAAGTCACCAGCTCTCGACCCCGCCGCAGAATTACCTGCTCAAAGAGCCATCCCAGGGAACTCTCTGCTCCGAGCTCTTCCATCTGCAGGAAGTAAACCTCGTCCTCCTTCAAAAGAGGCAGATGCCCCTTTGACCCTCTCCCGCCCGCACCCCCGCCCGCGGTTCCTAAATCCAGGAGAGCCAGGCCCGGGATCGCTCACCACTCCTTCAACGCAGCTTCGTGCTACCTGCCCGTTACAGACCGTCTACCAAAAGAAAAAAAGAAAAGAAAAGAAAGGGGGTGGGCGGCGAGGACGATAAAGGAGCGAGATCGCTTGTGTGGACTCTACTGCTTTCTCAGGATCCTGATCCTGGCCCCTGGCAGATCCGAGGGACCCGGAGCCCAGGGACCAGGAGGCTGGACCGTGTTCGCCCAAGGTGCACACAGCCTGGGCGACCCAGGCTCGGCGTCTTACCATCTAGCCGAGCTCCTTTGCAAAGAGTATATCAGCAACTTCAGAAAGAAACACTTAAGCGAAACCTCTTCCCCACGCATTTACTTTGAGACTCTGCTAGACACTGGGCTTAGTTGCCTTTCACACCTATTACTCATATTTTCTGGGGAAGTGGGAGAAGGAGGGGGGTTACAGAAAGGTGTGCGGGGGAGGTGTGTGTGACTCCTTCGAGAAAAATGGGGGAGGGGTAGTTTAGAAAGTCTGTCTCTGTAACAGCCCAACCACCATACCACTGGCTTATTCTGAAAAGGCGGAGAGAAGAGAGAAGCCGACCGGAGACGAAACTCTCGCTCTTTCCCCTCCTCTACCTCTTCCCTGCGCCCCTGGGACTGGGTCGGTCACCCGGGCTAGAAACCAAGAATGTGCGGCTGGGAGGACACCAGCGCTCGGACTCAGTCCAGTCGGGCAAGAAAGTGTTGGCGGCTCGAGAAGGCCGTTACAGTCTCCCATGGCACACTTGACTCACGAGAGCCCCGTACAGGAAAGGCGACTGGGGCGACTACTCCATTCACAGGTCGCAACCCCTGCAGGAGGATCTCCGGGAAGCAGTCGACTATGCCCGGAGCATCTGCCTTTCTTCCTCCACCTTCCATCTCTCCCCCAACTCCTTAGAGTTTGTTCTGCAGTTTGAGCCTCCAAGGCCCTTAGATTAGGCCCCGCCTTGGCCCTGGATGCCAAGGTGGCGCGTGGAGGCCCCGGGCTGCGACGAGGCTGACAGGTTTCTGCTTGGGTTAAGGGGGATCACGACCTCAGCGGGGCCGAGAGCGGTCGGCTGACACCCACTGCGTCTTGCGCTGGGTCCAGAACTGCCCTCGGCCTGCGGAGGAGGTGAGGCCAAGAAGTCCCATGGCGGGTCAAATCTTCACCCATTTATTTCCTATCATTTTTTTCTGTCCATATCTTTGTTAGCTGTATGACTGCTGTATTCCAACGGCTTATTCTACAGAAACTGCCCCAAGCATTGGGGCAGACTTTGCAAATTTGGCTTCCCCATGAGATGCTCTTCAGTATTCTGCTCCTACTAACCCACCCCGTCCATGGGTTCCCGGGCAGCGTCCACTTTAACAGAATTGATGACTGCTCGGGCCCAGCGAAGAGCTCATTGCACTAACCTGCGCTTTCTAATTGCACCTTTGCTGGAGCTTTCGCACTGTGCAGCCACAAACGAGCTGGCGACCCCGAGCACGTGCAAGCATCCTCCCGCTTTGAAAGTAATTCGCGCCACTTCTTTCGCCCCAAATGTCTGGCTTTGCCTTCGGGCGCTGCTCGGACCCAAGACGCGGGAGACAAGTGCTGAAGGTGACGGCCAGGGACTGGGGGAACTCCTCTGCTCACCTCAGTCCTTGATTTCGAAGGCCCCAATTAACTGCCTGTTTTGTCAGGACTGGCGAGTGCGAAGTGGCTGTGCGACCCGCGGAGGCGCTCGCTTCCCGGGTCCAGGTCTCCAAGGACATCCAGAGTTGGGGGGTGTTGTTCTGACTACCCAAGACGCAAGCAGATCCCAGGCAGGGGGAAGGGACTCCACTTCTCCAGAGATCAGCCCTGACTTTGTTGGTAACTGAAGAAGCGCCTCTGAACTCGGGGAGCGTGTGTTGGGGCACCTCCCTGCACTCCTACCCCCGGGTCCTTCCCAGGCCTCGCATTTTCCCACCACTTCCTCCCCGCAACCCCGCCTGTTAGAGGCGTGCGGAGGGCACTCGGTTTACAGAGCCGGCGTTTCAGATGTTTATTTGCAGCTAATTGCTTGTGCTGGAAAACGCTCGTTACCCGGGAGGGGCGCTTCCGCCCTGCGCGGGCCGACCCCGCCAACCGCAGCTTGCTGATCCCACCCGCGAAGCCGTGAAGGAGCGGGCGGCTGGGAGCAGGCTGTGCCACCCGAGTCCCGGCTACCGGCGATGCTCCGAACTCCCAGTAGGGGGAGCAGCCTCGGGAGCCAGGCCCATTGCGGTCCGGGCCTAAGGTGGGTCCCGCCGCTGGCGTCACCCGGGACGCGGAAAGCGGCTGGCCTCCTCGTCTGCCTTCCAGATACGTGCCCCAAACCGGGAGGAGCCCTCTCCTAATTTCTGGTTGGTGCAGAGCAAAGACGATAGGGGAGAACTAAGTAATTTCTGTAGGTCCCAATATAGTTGGGGAAATTTGCAGGTGAGCAGGTCACCTCCTTTGCCCACACATACATATATAATCCGTGGTAGAGAACCAGTCTTAGTTCAACAAATTTTGAGCCGTATGTGAAATATTTTAGGCTATCTAAGCCCTCCTCACGGTATTTTCCAACTCATTTATTTCCAGGAGTTTTAGCTGGTCCCAGCACGAAGTAGGAGCTCAGATGAGACCTGCTGGCTTTGAGGCAGTAATGTCAGCAACTGATTCTCTCTCTCTTTCTGACTCCATAGACTTAAATAAGAGTTTGGAAGCTTTCGTTTTAAGGTATGGTCAATGCTTAGAGAACAACACTACTCCAGGGTCGAGGGGAAAGCAATTAGCGGGACTGTGAACCCACAGGCTGCTCACTGCTGCACACTGTGTGGCAGAGCACCTGCGCTGAGGGGCCGGATACTTCCTGGTCATACCCCCACTGACAAAGACTGCATGCTGTTTTTATACATACATCCATCCTTCCATGGGAACCCACAACTCATAAGAGCTCTCCTAACGCCAAGTCAACAAATCCTCTTCAGAGAGAATCATAAAAGCAAAGAATTTCAGACTTGGAAAGAAACCTAAAGACCACCTAGTCTAACACTTGTAGTTGATTGGTAAGGAACTTGAGCTGAGAAGAGGCAGAGAATCACAACCAACATGAGAGAGCCCTTGAGCTGAGATTGGAACTCCCCTCTTCTGACCCTCAGTCCAGGACAGTTTTGACCACAGGGTTCATTATCCTTGTGATTACTATTGTTTCCACATATTTTAGGGTTCTTAGTAAGGCATACTCTTTTAACACTATTGTAATAATGAAGTCTGGAAGGTCATTGAATAATAAAAGAGGCATTTGGTTCAAAGTGAGACTAAATTTTAGAAATGAAGCTACATATAACATTGACTTATTTGGGGAAAGACTAAACAAAAATAGTTGTATTGTTTTATACCAATTTAAGAATATTGAATATATACAAATATATGCATGAATGAACAAAACAGAGCAAAAAGATGGGATTGTTGGTATTATAAAGGCATTATTCTACGTTACGTACTTTTCTCCCAAAATCAGAACTTAGTGCTTAGTTTAACTGTTTGTTTATAAATTTTTAAGTGTTAAATTCTTGTGTCATTTTTAAGGACCAAAAGGAATGAATATATACATTCCTGAAATCAGATTTGAAAAAGTAAAATCTAATTTCTAAAAACTTGCTTTAGCAACAATAGGGGAAATTTTTCTGAATGAAATATTATAGGATAAGCCCAGAAAACACTACCCACTAGCTTTATAATAGACCCTGGGGGGGGGGTATAAATGATATTTTATTATCCTCTCCATAATTACTGTCTTTTTGAAACAAAGAAACAATGAAACAATAATATGTTTAACTTTCAGAAGGAGAGAACAGAACTGTGCTTACTAGAGGTGGGGAAAGGGGGAGAAGTGTTAGAGAGAAATTGGTTAATGGACACAAAGAAAGGGTACGTTTTGTAATGATGAATATGCTAACTATCCTGATTTGCTCATCACATATTGTACACTGACAGTAAACTCTGTACCCCACAAATATGTATAATCAATTGCGTTTCAATGAAGAATTACCCTCTTTTGTTTTTGATAAGGTCAGCACAAAAAAATTATTATTTACAAGGCCACTTCACTGTTCCTTTTTGTATTCCTGTTCACAAAGGCAAAGAGATAACGTTATCAAAAGGAAATGTCTCAGTCTCTTTCCGTAACTAATGTCTGATCTTTAGCAAATGGTGCTGTGATGTCATTGAAATGGGTACTGGACAAGGTACCAATTGATTTATTGATTTCCCTTCTTCAAAGTCCTCTGGGAATTGGGGAGAAAATGGAAAAGCATAGGTTGGCTGAGTTGTGCAATACTTATTCTATCACACACACAGAAAAATTACATTTGGCTGATAACATTGACAATTCAGAAACACTGCTTACAGAAATTCATAATGGGATGACATGGAAGCCACTCAGCTGATCAACCTGCCTTTCTTCCACACAGCAATTTTATTTGCCCTTCCATTTTCGACCTTTTAGAAGTCAGAAAGCACCAAGTTTTCAGTTAGCCTAAAACAATGGGAGCAGGAGGAAAAGAGAAGGTTCATAAGAAAGAAAACTGAATATACATTGTTGCTTTCAAACACAAACCCCCACAAACCCTGCTTTAGGGTCCTATAAGCTCAGAGGTATCCTTGAAGACTGGCATTTGCTGCAGATCTTACACAGGACTTCTGTGACCCATGGGCTGGCATGACTTCCCACCTGGGGTGTCTCCGAGAGCTTCCTGTGGCCTAAACCTGTGATGGTTCACAGCAGACTCATTGCAATAAAGAAAATAAGGGTGCTTTGATTGTCTTTGTTTTTTTAGGAGAGAATTTCAAAGGAGGGCTCCTTTCAGCCTCAATCACTGAACTAGTTTTGAGAAGAAAGACTTTTAATCCAAGCCCTGTTAAAATGCCAAGTAAACCACCAGAAGAAACTCCACATTGTAACATCTGCCTAGGAATTACCACACACAGCAGTATGTACAGCAAAGCTGAAAATATATGAACAAAAACAAACTCAGACTTCCTCTCCCCTGGCACTCTGTATGGGTAAGCTGCCTTGGATACAGGGAAGATTTACTATACTGCATCCTAAACACAACTGCATTTTAGCTACTTTGTTTTTCCTGCTCCCTCTCCTTACTCCAAGAAGAATATTTTTGTCTTCCAAACTCTCTATTATTATCTCAACCCTTCAGGTTTAGCACCATCATCTAGGAAAATTCACACTTACCAAGGCCATTTGACTTTTCTGTATTGTGTGTACTGGAGAAGGGGGAAAAGGGTATGATGAAAAGAGGTTCTCTACCTTGCTCAACCCCCACCCTAGAAGAGGGGTGTGCTTTCACAAAATGTAGTTCATTTTGTCCCAGTCACGGGCCCCCTCTCTTGAGGCTAGATTCTAAGTACTCCCTTTTCCAGGAGAAACTGGATGGGGGATGCCCAGGCAGAAGGATCTGGAACATTGCCCACACCCGTCTCCCCACCCCAGGGAGGGCTAGTGGTAAAGAAGATGTCGGATGAGTTCAGAAAGTTTAGATAACTGGCACAAAATCACACTGCTAATTTGGACTGGGGCTTAACTAAGCTCAGAGCCACTCACACTTTCCTTCTATCTGGTTCTGTCATTAGCCTAACAGGAGTCACAGATGAGTTTTTACGCACATGGCCTTGTATAAAGGCACCATTTAGCAATCATTCTGAAGTGCTTTTGAAAGCTCCAGTCACATCAAAAAATAACAGTATTTCACCCTCTGAGAGCTTATGATCTCAGATCAGCTGTTAACAGGACCACATCCTGCTTGGCCACATAGAAGATGGACAAAATATGAGTAAGAAAACAGATTTTATAGCCATATGTACAATGACACAAATTCATGTTTTGTAGTAAAAATTGCAGGGGAGTTGCATACCTATAGACCCAGGCCTTAGAAGAGGAGCGTTCTCTATCCCACTGGTGGCATTTGGGGCCTGCTTTATGGAAAAAGGGCACCAAGGAAACTGGTAGACAATGAAGTTCACAGCCTGCTTAGGACCTAAGATGGTCTTACCAGAGCAGTGGTCAGAATTGCCAACAAGAGTGACAGGTACAATGGTTAGATGGTAAGTCAAGGCAAAGTTGATGTTTTCCAAGGCCACACAGTCAGCTTGTTACTTATACCTCAAGTCCCCCCATTAGCTTTTAATTCCTTTGTATTCAAGATCGCCATTCCTGTGTCATCATTCCTACAAATATTTGTAGGAATGATGACACAGTAATCTGACACATATTAAGTCATTCAGCTAAGCTGTGACTAAAGTTCTCAAAATATAACTGTCGATGGACTACTCATTATGTGTTTAGAACTATGCCAGATAGTGTGAAAAAAGCAAGAAATTTACAAGATCTCACCCTGATCCTCAAAGAACTTGTAATTCATATAGGAGACAAGATTCACTTAGGTTAAACAGTTGGCAACAGCTAAAAGGACATCATCAATTTTTCAAGGGAGGAGGTACAGACATAAAATGTCATAGAAGTGACAGATAAGCTTAAGAATTAATATGGTCCAAGTAGGTGAAATTTTAACTCAATCTGGAATGATGGCTAAGACTTAAGTAGGTTGTGATGATGAGGTTTGGATAGCGATAGACACTGGGTGCTAAGAACACGCTGCCTGGGCTTCCCTTCGCAGCCTAGGCTAAAGACTGTAGGGAGAACACATTCCATAGCTAGAGTAGGACTATTTTTGGAGGGTTCAAATATACACTTTATTAAAAAAAAAATCCACAGCCACAGTAGCTCCCAACCGCCTGCCCCTACCCCATCAACTCTTGAGGCATTTAGATCCTACTTCATCTTTTCATTATTATACAAATCATACATGTTTATTGTAGGAGCATTTACAAATAAAAGAAAGAAAAATAAAAGCACCAGCTCCACAAAAAAGAAAAAGAAAAAAGAAAAAGAAACATCCCTAATAACTCCACTTGGCAAATTCTGAGGTAAAGAAGGCTCGTAATGAAAAAGACTGTGGCCACGAAATGTAGAATGGCTTTGAGGAGGAAGTGGTGAGTGGCAGAAACAAGTTACAAGGGTATCGAGATAACAAGCCTGTCACAGAATCCTGAGAGCCCAGCCTGGAGCAGTAGCAGGGGAAACGGGGAGGAAAGGCTGGATCTCAGAGACCTTCCAGATGAAGCCACCATCAGTCTTCCTTCTGATAACTAAATGGCACAGAGAGCCTCCCAGCCTACTGGAGTCCTAGCGCCTGGGCATAGCCTCTGGAATCCTTACCTGGATTTTCCCATCCCAATCATTTTCTTCCAGATCCTGGATTACTTAGCATCTCAGACACTGATGTGATACAGTTAAGTATCCCCAAAGTAAGCCAATAGGGTATGAAAGTTCTAGAAATTACTATGTGTGTGAGAGAGATCCTGGAAACTGTTTTTCAGCTTTTCAGAAAAATTTTCATTGATTCAGACTCTCGGACTGACCCCTGGAAGCCTTCTCCAAACTGAGCAGGTATAGAGGTGTTCCTGGATTAGCCATGTGCTGGATGGGCGTCTCCTTCACAGAAGGGAATGTAACCCCCAAATAGTCAAAACAGGATCCTTACTTCATAATTCAGCACAGCACTTCCTTGCTTGTTCTCTTCTCCACTGGCAAACCACTTTCCTCAGTGCCCCATGGTTCTCCCACTCATTTCCCAGTTCTGTTTTGCAGTGGTAACTCTTTATCACTCTTTCTATAACCACCAACCTCCCTGACTCTAAATTTTGAATTACAAGCCAGCAACCAAACTGTTTTGAGGGAAGATACTTTTCTAGGCAATGAATTTTTTTTCTCTTTTCTATGAAAATTGGAGTGAATAGATCTTCAGAAATGCCAGCACTTATATTAACTGCAGCTCTCATTGCTATAACAGCAAAGAGCTTGGGACAGATTTCAGGTTCTCATCTAATACTGTTCTCATGTCTTCATCCAGTCACATGTCGGCCCAGCAGAAGCTTACATTTCCTGCTTCCCCTACGCCTACCCATGTAATTAAGTTTTGGCTAATTAAGTGACAGAAGTGATACTGACAGAAGTGCTACTCCTGGTCTTAATTTTAAAGAATCAGACATGCACCTTCTGGTCCCATTTGTCTGCCTGAAAAAATATATAAATTGGAGAAACCACTTTGAACCCAGAGATGAGATTCAGATGTTAACGTTGAGGACGGCACTCTGTTCTACAGTCCGTATTGCCTACATCTGGACTATTGCATGAAAGAGAAAAAAGCTCCTATGCTGCTTAAGCCAGTCTACTTAGCAGTCTTTCTGTAGCCCAACTAGTTTTATCTTATTTTATACATAGAAAAACTGTGAAGTCAAATAACTCCTTAATATAATTCATACAGTTTTCCGTTAAGGTATCACAGAAGAACTAACAAATAGGGAACTAACTGCACAGGCATGCAGAGACTTGAGTAAAATTCGGGGATATAGTATCAAGAATGAATTATGACCTGGAAATCAGAAAAGTTGAGCTGTAATAATAATAGCAGTTCCCATTTATTGAATGTTTACTATAATGAGGTACTTTTTAAATGCCTCACACTTATTATCCATTTTATATTCACAACAAGTTTTTGAGGGAGATACCTTTATATTCCTATTTTACAGATGAGTAAACTGAGATTAGAAAAGTTAAATAATTTGTCCAAAGTTACAGAATAAATAATTGTCAGTGCCTAGATTTGAAGCCAGATCTGATTCCACAGCCTGTATTCTTGACCATTCTGTTGACACTTCACTGTCTCTGGTCACTACCGTGTGAGCTTTAGCAAGTATTTCTCCACCTCTGGACCTCATTTTCCTTGTTTACAAAATGTAGGCATTAGACAGGATCACTTCTTGGGTCCCTTTTAACTTCATCATTCTGTTGAATGACTGCAGATCTAAGTTTGGCTGTGCAGTGATTTGCTGGGATCTAGACATGTAGTGGAACCTATTTTTCCAAAATATGCATGTCAGTGATCACAGTAATCTCTAAATACATCACAGACGTGTGGCCAAGACTGACAAGATAATCTGCGGCATTGTCCTAGAGATCACTGCTACCATTTTTCCCAGCCCTCCAATTCCCTAACTTCTCTGACTCACATTTCCTGCTTGTTCTTGGCTGCCACTTCAGGACTTAAACAAATGGTGGAAACTGAGGAAATTTGCTCCAGATCCTCTAACATTTTCAAATCATGCCACACCCACCAGATGAATCCAGGCCCCTACTTCTATCATTGTCATCATCATCATCATCACTCTACTGATAAGAAAGTTCTTACAACCATTCTTTTCCTAGATTTCCTTCTCTTTCAGTGGTCCATCTCTGCTAAGCTGACAACGCTCACTCCTGTCCCACCCTGCAGTACGCTCCCAGCACCCTCTGCTGGACTCAGCCTGTAACTCAGAACCTCTCTCTAAGAGGAAAGGCTGGGCTGTTCACAGAGCTGCCAGGGAGGTCGCTGAAGGAATTAAAGAGGCACCAACTCAAAGGCATTCCTGCTGAGTGGAAGGAAGGCAGTGCTCCAATTAGGCCCCTTCCCTAGATTCCCAAATGGCAGCTTTCCAAATCTTGACATCCAAGCCCCATAAATTACTTTCCTAATCTCTAAGGGGACAGAATTGCTTGAATTCAGGAAGCCATGGATCACCCATCCCCTGCCTCTCTTTGATGTTTCTCTGTGCACCAGTAGAAGCCACCAAAGACCAGAAGCCAAAGTAAATCAGATCTTCCATGATCCATCCTCAATTCTGTCACTTAACAGCTTGACAAAAAAAGGTCAAGGCAACCTTTTCTTGGTTTCTTAGCTATAACATATGGATAAAAATCTATACATGCCTTGCCTGCCTCACAAGATGTTGTGACAATAAAAAGTGATAATTTGCTGAAAAGGACATTGAAAACTGTAAATGACTATGCAAAATCCAGTTATTCTTGCTTTGATATCAAAGTCTACGCATCGATCCACAAAGTCATTTTAGGAAAACAATAAAACAAATTCTTACACATAAAATGTATTATCTGAAATTTTTATATCAACCAAATCAATAGAATTATCAGGCTTCCCAAGCCTGACAGGGATATTGAACTCATATCAAACATCTTAGTAATCTACAATGCAGATTCTATATGTAAAACCTGGGATCAGAAGGTGCAAAGGTCACTTCAGACACTAATCACAAGCCAAATCTAACAAGCCTATATAGCAATCTCACCTGATCCCCACTCCATTTCTCTACCACAAGAGTCCACATGAGGGAAGTCAACTAGCTGACTCAAAGTGCCAGGGATGTGAAGAGGAATCCCTAATGGATAGGCAATCTTCAAACCAGACACATAGGGAAGTTTCTGATATTCTCCCTGCATTGGGGCCACCCTATCCTCTAGTGACACTGCTGCCATAGCAGTCTTATTCCTCTGGCATCTCTGCCCATGCACTGCACTTCAGCGCCCTCTAGGGTGGGGTCTGTCCTCTTAGCCACTAGAGCAGCACTGTCCAATATAAATATAATGCCATGTATGGAATTTTAAATGTTCAGCCATCTTTTAACAATAAAAAGAACAGGTAGAATTAATTTTAATAATGTATTGATTTAGTCCAATATATCCAAAATATTTTCAACAAGTTTATCAATACATAAAATTTTTGAGATATTTTATGGGTTTTTTTTCCCACTCTAGGTCTTTGAAAACCAGTGCATATTTCAAATTTTCAGCACATCTCAGTTTGCACTAGCTGAATTTCAAGGGCTCAAGAGCTACATGTGGCTGGTGGCTACTGGATTTGACAGCATAGCACTACAGTGAGTCACTGCCATGCGTGACAGTCTTTGTCCAGTGCCATTTCATTTCCTATATCCTCAAAGCCAAGTTTCCAAGGCTTCCAAAATGCTAATGAGATAACCTGATAGAAACTGTCTGTGGCTGTGGCTCAATGAAATAAGAAGGAATTAGAGGCGTTGAGCCTATAAGGATCTCACCTGATCCCCACTCCATTTCTCTACTCTTTTTCTTCCCTTAATAACCACTGAACACAACATACACACCCATACACACACACTTGAAACACACAGGTTCCTCCTTTTCCTCCTAATAACTTATGTATTTGAATGGGAGAGGTGGCTTAACCAAAAAAATTAAGATGAGAATTTCAGGTCAAGTTGTAGAGAGATAGTGGTAGATATGCTGGGTGTATGGGAAAACCTTTCCAGGCTCCTCAAAACAAAAGATGTAGGCAGCTACTTACCTCCTTTTGAGTACAACAGCCCTATCCAATGCAGTGGTCAAGACAAAGGATAACAGAGAGTTCTGGAGATTTAAGGATGAGGGAGTTAGTGAATATAATCACTTCAAGTATTCTTTGGCTCTGAATTTAATTCAACAAGCATGTGTTGAATACTTACTAAGTATCCTGCTAGACAGTGAAAACCCTGAAAATAGGGACCATCTCTCTTCTTCATCTCCGTATGGCTAATGTCTCAACTGGTGAGTTTATACAATTTCAGCCAAAAGCAAAAGACATTTGATGTTTTCATTTCTCTGTGCAGTTTTATTTTGGATAAGTAAACATATGGCATTTGGGAGGCTTTCTCAAACACTGAAATCCACTGGTGAACATCTTATTCTACCTTGGAGCTCTCCTGGCTGTCTATGGGTGGGAACTCTAGAGTGATGGCTACAACTTAACCTCCATTTCCTGACAAAGGGGAAACTGAGGGCACCAGATCCCACATATAACCATAAAGAGATTTTTACAATTAAGTAGTTTTCATGGGGAGAATGATGAGGAATAGTTAGGCAATTTGTTGAATTTTAAGAGAGTTTAGTCCACTTCATTTTTAAAGGCTCCAGGCAGAGATTCAGGCTGGAGAAAAGGAAGACCATCAACCCCTATGAAAAGGAACCCATGGGGTTTTGTGGCCAAAGGGGACGCTTGTACTCTTAGAAATGCATCTCAAGTTTTAATCCTTGCAAACTGCCAAACTCCATGGATCATTTTATAAACTACAAAATCACCAGTTTAAAAAACAACATAATTTAGCTAGGTCAATCCATAAAGCATCTCAAACAGTACTTATTACAGAAAAACCTGGAACAAGATCTCCCTGGCCTGGAACATTTCCCAGGGAATCACAAACTTCTCTGAAAAACAGAAATGTCTGGTCATCTCATATGTGGTCCATGTAAGGAGTGCCCAATCAGGGATGGACTGTGCTCCAAAGGTTCATCTATAAGCCCATCATTGGAAACTCTGAATGCATTTTCCCAAAGAAACACTGTTGTTGATTAGGTTCCCACGAGGACTGTTTAATCCAAAGTGCTGCTGAAATATGATAACTCTTATGATGAAAAATAGTAGGATGCTGTGTCATTGCTAGGAATTAAGCACTAGAGGAAAACAAGTACATTGAAAAAAAGCTTGATACTCAGAATAAAAGCTGAGGCCCAAAGGAGATGCTGTCCATTGCCTGCCACCTCATCCCCACAACAGGGTGTCTGTAACTCAGGGACAGGAACCATCTACCTACCAGTGGTTTGGGTCTGTTCCCCTCCAGGCTCTCACTGCCTTTCCTGGACTCCCCCAGGAGACTGAAGAATTTCTCCCTCGTGTTTGCCATAGGACAAAGACAGTTCTCTCCCCAATACTGCCCCCTCCTGGGGAAGGGAGCACTGTACCCAAACTCCTGTCTTAGTCAATATTACCTTCTTCCTCAATGAGGAGCAGAAGGAATCTCCTTTAGAAAGGCACCTAAACTAGGGATGGGGATGGGCAGGATGGGGGAAGCCTTTAAATTAGTTTCTAGGTGAATTTCTTCCCTGAATGTGGGAAGAAGAAACCAATAGTGTTGGTGCTGGTCCCTCAACCAAGGGAGTAGATCTGGTCAGGGAAAGAATGAAAGAGAATTCAGCATTGTTCAATAATGAAACATTTAAGAATACTAAATCTAATATCAATGAAGTTGATACAAAACTACATTTTATAGGTATTTAATAATCTGTGTTAACTTCAGTGTTCTAGTTTTCTTTTCATCTATTGAAGTAAAATTGTTTTCAGATCTCAAACTTTTTGGCAGGCTTCAGAAAAGCTAAAAAACCCAAAGAATTGTGCCTGTGGCTAAATGTTCCTAGCTTTCTGGGATACAGCACAATTATCAGAGGGAATGTTGGGCTTATTCATGGATTGATATTAGCATTGGTATAGATCCTATCAAGAAATAATTGACTTTACAATTTCAGGAAATTTTTGTGCTTAATAAACATCTAGAAGCACCTAAGATAAAGTAGAAAACTGGCAGGCTCTAGCAAAATTAAAATTGAATGTCTTTAGGCCTGCCCACCAATTCTACTTCCAGGGATTCATCTCAGAGAAACATTTGCAACATACACACACAAAAAAAGGTGTACAAGGATATTCACTGTAGCACTGTTTATAATCTTAAAAACTTGGAAGCAACCCATGTCATCAGAAGGAAAATGACTAAATGACAAATATACATATCTGCCACAGAACACTATTCAGTAGTTGGAAAGAAATAGATCTACATTTACTGATGTGAAAATCTTCAAAGAAAAAATTTTAAGTGAAAAAAGGTTTCAAAATAATCTGAGCCCAAAGATAATAACCTATAAAACCTATTATACACACACACGCACGCACGCACGCACGCACACACATGTAATTGTATAGAATAAAGGACTGAAAAGAGACACATCTCATTCTTAGAAGGAGTGGACTTTTTTATTTTTCAAGGAGGGGGCATGAAAGTCTACTTTGTGTACTTCTGTATTGTTCGCATTTTTTAATAATGGGCAAGTATTCATGAATTTGTTGTATAATTTAAAAATTACAGACAAATAATACCAAGAGCCTGATCATATTATACATGTAGGTAGCTCCAGGCTTGAGCTTGTCTCCCCTTGGGAATTGGCAAGTCCGAGCATGTCTGGTGGAGCAGAATTGCTAGGAATCTATTTTGGAGACAAAAGAGCCACCTTGGAGAGGTTGTGTCCCAAGGGAAGAGAGAGACAGGCACACATGTGTGGCCTAAAAACCAAGGCTCAGCCGTGGAAGGAGGAGCAGGTGTCAGCCCATCCCTGTATGATGTTAACTGATGCTGGAAAGTAGGAAATGGCTACTCAGCCATAAAGGAGAAGAGACCTGGGCAGCTGTGGAGGACCACTATTCCTCTTCCTTACTCCCTGAACCTGTGCTTCCTCCTGCATTCCTATCAGGATAAACACCATCAAGTCACCTAAGTCTAAAAATCTTCAGGCCTCTACCTCCCTTTCTATTGTCCTCCACAGATAGGTCACCAAGCCCTCTCAGTCTGCTCACAAAATGCACCTCCCATCCATTACTTCCTCTCATTCCCACTTCATTCCAGCCAGGAAGACAGCAAAGTCTTTCTGCCTCAAACTATCTGCCATACAGCTCCCAGAACAATCTTTCTGAAACACTGAAGATTATTTTACCCTCTTAAAATCTACTGGCTCTTCCAAATTTTGTGGATAGATATTTACAGCCCTGAGCTGAGCACATCCTGCTCTCCAGGCACAACAAAATGACTTCCTTTCTCCAACCTGATGTTTTCACATCCAGGCCTTTGCTTCCACTATTTCTTCTGCTTCAAATGTCGTCTGTAGACTTCTCCACCTGGTGAACTCTTATCCATCCTTCAAAATCCAGCTAAAAAAAACCCCACCCCTTCCCTTGATAAGCACAGTCAGTGATTCCATCCTTTGTGCTCCCCAAATACCTTGCACATGCATTTATTACAATACAATCATATCATGTGATCATGATTCTTTCCAGGTTTGCCTCTCAGTGTAGATCACAAGCTCTTTCAGAATAGATTTCATTCATTCAGCAAATATTTATTAAGTATTTACTATGTAACTGTTCTAGGCACTAGGATGATAGCAATTAACAAGATAGACAAATCTCTTAGAGTTTCTTTACAGTGGGGAAGAAAAACAAAACCAAAATTAGATATTTAACATAATGTTGGTTACTAAAAAGCGCTATGAAGACAAAAGAATTGGATAAGAAGACAGAGTGAAGAGTTGGGAATCTCTGCAATTTTTAGGTCAGGGGGAGCCTCTCTGAGGAAGTTTGAGCAGACACCCAAACCAAATGCATATCTGGAGGCCAGGGTGGAGGGGGGGGTGGGAGAAGAAGAAATCCAAGCAGAAGAAACAGCAAGTGCAAAGAACCTGATCTGGGCATGAAACAGGTGTGTTCAAAGTATAGTGAGCAGCTCAGTGTGGCAGAGTTGAGTGAGCAAGAAGGAAGCAATAGACAATGAAGTAGGAGAGAGAGACAGGGGTCTGAGGCCATGGTAAGGAGTTTGGATTTTATTCTGAGCACTGATGGAGAGCTATTAGAGGGGAGTGAACTGATTCTATTTTTTTAAAAAGTCATCCTGACTGCCATGTGGAGAATAGACAGTGTGGAGCAGGGAGTAGGGGATGGAAGAAAGGAGAACAATTAGGAGGCTCCTGCCATAGTCCATGGAAGAGATGGTGGTGGTCCCTGGACTAGCGAAATGGCAAGGGAAGTGGTGTGGACTGCCTGTATTAGACATATTCGGAATGGTAGATTCTGTAGCAGTTACTGAGAGTTTGGAAAACAGAGAAGCCAAAGGGCAGTTTAAGTTTTTTGGGCCAAGCAACTGGGCAAGAGGAAATGAATTATCTTCTTTCTTTTCATGCATCCTCCTCATATGGCCCTTAATACACAGCAGGCTGTCAAGACATTTTTGTTGAAATTTAGCCTGCCACTATAAGGTTTCATGACTTTCATCTAAATGGTACTACTAATTTATCCAGTCTTTATTTTTGTGAATGTTCTTATCTTGATATGAAATTTAAAGTCAGAAATCTGGTGCTAAGACTCACCCTTCAGCGGTCGTGCTCAAGTTCTGAGTGCTAAGCTGTGTCTGTGTGTGGGTGCACTCGTGTGTGTACACCCGTGTGTCTGCATGTGTTTTTATTTCCACAGAGAATGTGACTGGAAGAAAAGTCAATGTCAGCTTCAGTTGTACATGATATTTGGTTTCTTTACAGTGTTTCTGTGTTTTGAAAGCTACTTAACAAAGGGATTGAGGAGACAAGAAGACATGGAAAGAATTCAGCAGAGCCTCTGAATGACAGATCAGACACACAGACACACACATATTCCTTTAGCATTATGCCAGCAGAAATGCCTTATATGCCTTCATCTAAACTTACATGAAATTCTCTGTCATGCTACATATGTAACAATGCACTAAATTTAAAAAACAGGAACAAAACAGTAACCTGAAAAATCACTTTCCCAATTTCACCTAGAAGTCAACCTCCTTCTTCATCACAGAAGATTGATTTTATTACTGCCTCTTTCTGGCAGCTTCTACTTGAAGAATGAGAGTTGTTTGATGTAACAATGTACTTCTGCATTGGGATTGGGGCCTCTTGAGAAATGCTGGGTCTAAGCAGAGGCCTGAAACACTCTGAAGATCCTGGAACTGTAAACACACCTATTTACAGGTGTTTCTGCTGAAATGGTATATACATGACATACGCATTCCTGAAAATGTTAAGTTCTATGAAATCTTGCCCTCAAAACAAGGTTCGTGGAGAAAATATAGTTGGGGTAAACTACTTGAAATCTGTGGAAACTACTTGAAATCTTGATCATTAGAGCACCATCTAAATTACTAACAACTGGCACAATTTAAAATGAATGTACTAGTGCAGTTTAAAAAGATATGCTAAGTTCCTAACAAATAAATAGTACTATAATAAAAATGGAATTTAAACTAAAAAAGGTCAAATTAGTTTGATTAAAGGGGCTTTAGAAAGATAAAAGATTACTGCAAATTCTTTGCTATTCCTTCCATTGAGAGGTAGAATCTAGTTCTCCTCTCTGAATCTGAGCTGGCCTTTTTAACTTGCTTGACTAATAGAATGCAGCAAAAGTGATGTTCCAGGGAAGACCTGGAGCTTCCACCACAAACTCCGGGAATGCTGGCATTGGGAGAAGCCAACTGCCCTGTAAGAAGTCCAGTGACTCTGAGATCAACATACTGTGAGGAAGATTTTGATATCAAAATGGAGGAGGGAGAAAGACAAAGAGAGAGAGAGAGGTACACAGAGACAAAGGGTGTGGGAAACAAGAGGAGAGAGAAGAGAGAAACCTGACCAGCCCCCAGCTGCTCCAAGCCCCATGCATTGGAGTCATTCTCTCTGAGGCCCCAGATGCTATGAAGCAGAGAGGAGATGTCCCTACAAAGCCTAGCCAAAATTGCCAATACGTGAGTAAATTAAATGTTTATATTGTTTTAAACCACTAAGTTTGGGGGTTTTTATGCAGCAAAACATAAATGAAACAGGGCTGAAAGAAAGAATTGAGGTTGCTGAACTGTGAATAAAAATGCAATATACACAATGATGGGGAGAAGCAACCAATTAGGTAAACTGAGCCAAGGAGAAGACTGTGGGGCAACTGAAGATTATGTTCACACCCATAGCTTGTGGCAATCAGCCATATTAGATACTTTGCTTTCAGTTGCTGTTACTTGCTGGCATAAAATGTTAAAAATCACATTTAAATGAGCACAGCTTCTGCATTATATTGATATCCTTACTCCAATTAGCAACAATATATGAGCTAATTCTTATTAAAGAAACCTAGGCTATAGAAGAACAAATTGTACTTGCTTTAGAAGCCATGTTTCCCCTAGTGTAGAGAATGAAAATGTCCTGACTGATTCTTTGGATTCTGCACTTCAGGTTGAATTCACATGAGTCACTGTAGGTAAATTACAGCAGTTAGAAAAAAGCTGTTGAGTTCAGGGTAGGGTGAAGGATTCCCACACATAGATAGGATGCCTTCTTTTAATGACAGGCACACAGGAATAGAAGAAGACTTCCTCAACCAGATAAAAGGCATCTATGAAAAATCTACAGTTAATATTATAGTATTTCTAATGGCAAAAGGCCGAATGCTTTCCTCGATAGCTAGAAGGCAGGGATTTCCAATCTCACTGTTCAATTCAACATTGTACTACATGTTCTAGCCAGTGTAATAAGGCAAGAAAAAGAAATAAAGGCATACAGATTGGAAAGAAAGAAGTAAAGCTGTCCTCATTTACAATGTGGTCCTTTGTGTAGAAAATCCTAGGGAATCTGCAAAAAAACTATTAGAACTAAGAAGCAAAATTAGCAAGTTCACTGTATACAATATTAATATAAAAATCATTTGTATTACTATATGCTGGCAACAAACACCGTGAAAATGAAAGTAAAAACACAATTCTATTCACAATACTATCCAAAAAAATGAAATACTAAGGAATTTAATAAAGTGCAAGACCTGTACACTGAAAACTACAAAACTTTTAAATTTTAAAAGATCTAAATAATTGGAGAGATATTTCATGTTCATGGAATACTGTTAAGATAGCAATTCTTCCCAAATTGATGTATAGATTCAATACAATCCCTATAGAAATTACAGCATGCTTACTTTTGTAGAAATTGACAAGTGGATGCTATAATTTATATAGAAATATGAAGGACTTAGCCAAAACGATCTTGAAATTAAAGTTGGAAAACTTACACTACCTGATTTCAAAACTTACTATAAAGCTACAATATTCAAAACCATGCATAAGGATAAACATTTGGGTCAATGGAAAAAACAAATAGTCCGGAAATAAACCCTTACATTTACAATCAGTTGATTTTCAATGAAGATGTCAAAAAATTGCAATGGGGAAAGGATAGTTTTTCCAACACATGGTGCAGAGACGATTAAATATCCACATGCAAAACAAAAAAACTTAAACCCTTACTTCACACTATACACAAGAGAATGAAAAGACAACATCAAGACTGGGAGAACATATTTGCAAATCACATCTGACAGAGAACTTGTGCCCAAATATATAAAGAACTCTTAAAACTCAACTAAAAATAAACAACTCAGTTAAAAAATAGGCAAAATATTTGCAGAAACCTTCATCAAAGAAGATGTAAAGATGACAAGTCCACGCAAAGATATATATCATCATTACTCCTCAGGGAAATGTAAATTAAACCCACAAGATACCAGTACACACCTATTAGAATGAATAAATTAACAAAAACAAAACAAAGAGAAAACTTTAATTAATGGAAGATGATATGAAACAACTAGAACTCTCATACTACTAGTGAGAATACCACATGATACCACTTAGGAAAAGAATTTGTCAATTTCTTATAAGCAATCACTTACCTGAGGACCCAGCAGAAATGAGAATTTATGTTCTCACAAAAGCCTGTATGTGAATGTTTATAGCATACATATGTTTGACATTATGTTTATTCATAATGTCAAAACTGTAAAGAACCCAAATGTCCTTCAAGTGGTGAATGAATAGACAAAATATTACCTCTATGTAATGGAATATTACTCAGCCACCAAAAGGAATGAACTATTAATACATGCAACACCATGACTGACTCTCAAATGCCTTAGGTTAAGTAAAAGAAGCCAGACTCAAAAGGTTACATACTGCATGACTAAATTTACATAACATTATGGAAAAGGCAAAACTATGTAATGGAGGACAGATCAGTGATTGCCAGAGTATATAAGTGAAGGAAGGTTTGACTACAGTGGGGCTGCACAAAGAAATTTTTTGAGGTGGTATAACTGTACTGTATCTTGTTTGTAGTGGTGGTTATATGACTCTATGCAGTTGTCAAGACTCATCAAACTATACACCAAAAAGATTGAGTATCAGTATACATAAATTTAAAAAATTTTTAAACAAATCTGGTAACATTCCCTATCCATTGTATGTGACTTTCTTTTCTTTTTGGAAACTCAAAATTTTCTCTTTATGCCTAATGGTCTAAAATTTCACATTGTCATGCATTGGTACGCATATTGTTTACTTGTTCTAGGCTCTATATAGGTCTTTTTAATACATAAATGCACATCTTTCAATTCTAGGAAATTTTCTTGAACTATTTTTTTGAAAATTTCCTCCTCAGCATTTTTCATGCCCTCTTTTTGTAGAAATTCTATTAGTCAGGTGTTAGACTCCCTGTACTGATTCTTTTCCTTTCCTTTTTTTTAAAAAAAACATCTTTATTAAAATATAAGTCACATACCATAAGATCCACTCATTTAGAGTATAATTCAATGATTTTTGTATAGTCACAGAATTGTGCAACTATCACCAAAATCTAAGTTTAGAACGTTTTCATCACCCCCCCAAAGAAACCATGTAATGATTAGCCATCACTCCCTACTCCCCACACTCCCATCAATGCTGGATTGATTCTATAATTACTTTTTCTTTTCTCTTAAGTTTTGCATCTGTATGTCTTTTTCTACTACTTTCTTTAGATTTTCTCAGAATATATTCATTCTATTCCTTCTATTGGTTTTTTAAGAATCCATTTTAAATTTATTTTTATTTTTCAGCTTTATTGAGGTATGATTGAGAAACAAAAGTTGTTTGTATTCAGTGTGTACAACATGATGTTTTGATATTTGTATATGTTTTGATATATGTTTATGTTGTGAAATGATTACTGCAATCAAGCTAATTAACATATCCTTCACTCACATAGTTACCTTTTTTGTGTGTGTGAGAGATTTTATTTATAGAGCAGTTTTTAGGTTCATAGCAAAATCAAGAGGAAGGTACAGATATTTTCCATATAACTCCTACCCACCGTGCATAGTCTCCTCTTTTATTGACTTTTAAAAAATTAATTTGGATGTTGTATTTTCAGTTTACAAAAGTTATATATATATTTTCAATTTTCATTTTGATGTAACTGTAGATTCACTTGCAGTTGAAAGAAATAATGCGGAGAAATGCTATATACACTTCCAGTTTTCTCTAATGATAACATCTTGCATAACTATAGAATAATATCACAAACAGGAAATTAACATTGATACAACCCACTAGTTTTGCATATACTCATTTTTTGTGTGTGTTTAATTCTATGCAAAGTTATCACATGTGTAGATTCATATGACTACCCCCACATCAGGAAACAGAACAGTTACATCACACAGACCTTTCATGTTATCCTTTTATACTCACAGCCACCTTTCTCCTCACCCTCCCTAACACTTGGCAGTCACTGATCTGTTCTTTATTTCTATAATTTTATCATATGAAAATGTTATATAAATAAAATTATATAATCTTTTGAGACTGACTTTTTTCACTTAACATAATTCCCTTGAGATCCATACGAGTTGTTGCATGTATCAATAGTTTGTTCCATTGTATTGCTGAGTAGTATTCCATGGTCTGGATTTACCACAGTTTATTCAACCATTCGCATGTTGAAGAACATTTAAGTTTTGGAATATTTGTGTATGAATTTTTGTGTAAATGTAAGTTTTCATTTTTCCGGGACAAAATCCCAGCAGTGTAATTGCTGGCTCATATGATTAGAATATTTTAGTTTAAGAGAACTCCATACTCTTTTCCAGAGTGGGTGTATTATTTTACATTCCTACCAGCAATATATGAGTGATCCAGTTTCTCCACATCTTCACCAGACCTTGGTGTAATCATCATTATTATTATTTTTTCTTTTAGCTATTCTGATAAGTGTGTAGTGATCTCACTATGGTTTTAATTTGCATTTTCCTAACGACTAATGATGTTGAACATCTTTTAATTTGCTTATTTGCCATCTGTATATGCTTTCTAGTAAAATGTCTGCTTGTATCTTTTGCCCATTTTCTAATTAGATTGTTTGTTTTTGTACTGTTGAGTTTTGAAAGTATTTTATATATAATATTTTGGATAAAAGTACTTTGTAGGATATGTGGTTTGAAAACATTTTCTCCCAATCTGTAGCCTGTATTTTCATGCTCTTCACAGGATCTTTCAGAGAGCAAAGGAAGCAAATTTTTAATTTTGATGCAGTATAGATTTTAAATTTTTCCTTTTAGAGATCTTGCTTGCGGTGTCAAGTCTAAGAACTTTTTGTGATATAGGTGCTGAAGATTTTCTGATTATTTTTTCCTAAAAATGGTCAATTTTGAATTAATTTTTTTTATAATGTGTGAGGTTTAGGTGAAGGTTCTTTTTTTTTTTCTTTATTTTTCTTTCTTTTTTCTTTTTTCTTTGATAATGCCCAATTGCTCGGGTACTAAGGATGTTGAAAAGTTATCCTTCCTTCATTGAATTGCTTTTGCACCTTTATCAAAAACCAGCTGGGCATATTTGTACATTTGTAAGGGTCTATTTTTGGGTTCTCTATTTCTGTTCCAATAATCTATCCCTCCATCAATACCATACTGCCTTTATTACCATAACTATATAATAAGCTTTAACATTGGGTGGAGTGACACTTCCCATTTTATTCTTCTTTTTAAAAATTGTTTTAGCTATTCTAGGTCCTGTGTCTTCCTGTGTAAATTTAAGAATAAGTTTGTCTAGCCTACAAAAATCCTTGGTGGGATATTGATAGAAATTGCATTAAACTTATAGATCAATTTGGAGAGAGATGACATCCGTACTATGTTAAGTCCTCCAATCCATGAACACAGTATGTCTCGCTATTTATTTATGTCTTCTTTGATTTCTTTCATAAGCATTATATAATTTTCAGATTACAAATCTTATACATGTTTTTTAAAATTTCTACCTAAGTATTTTATTTATTTTAAAACAATTGTGAATGGTATTATGTTTTAAATTTTGGCTTGTACATGTGTATTGTTATTATATTTTTATTATTTTAAAATTATTCCTTTTTAATGGCTTTTTACCATTTTTTAACAAACACAATATCTTCCTTTTTATGAATAATATTATGGTAATTTAAATGATTGTTTTCATCTCACCATGTTGCCTGTTTTCTTTAAGTTCTTTTTTTTTTCTGTTTTGTGTATGGTTTTTGTCTCTCATGTTGGAGGGGCTTTCATCAAATGTATTGCAATATTTGTCTATTTGCTCATTTAAGAGAGAGATACTTAAAAAGCTACTTAGAATGTGAGGTGATGGAGATGTAATTAATCTGTTTTGCTCATTCCACTATATGTATCAAAGCATGACATTGTATCCCATAAATACACACAATTATTACCTGTCAATAAAAATACAAATTTTCAAAAAGCTGATTCAAAATTCTAGTGTCTAGATAGGACTTATAAACATCCCTGGGGTACAATCAAGTTGCCATTGGGCAACTTGTCAGTATTCGTCATTTACTCTGGGAGGTTTGGTTTCTACAAAGAAGAAACTTTTGGGGTAGCAAAAGTTTCTGTTTAAGGCTAACAAACCTGGTTGCTGGAGTTCTGGATCTTGGCAGGGAAAGGACTCTGTGAAGTGATCACTTAGAATGAAGCACTGTTAACAAGGGTGCCAAGACAATTCAATGCGGAAAAAGAATAGTCTTTTGAACAAATGGTTCTGGGGCAATGGGATCCACAGGTAAAAGAATGAGTTGAACCCTTTTCTTACACCATATGTAAAAGCTAACTCAAAATGGATCAAAACACAATGTAAAAGGTAAATCTCTTAGAAGAAAACATAGGCATAAATCTTCATGACATTGGTTTAGGCAATGGTTTCTTAGATATGACACCAAAACCACAAGCAACAAAAGAAAAAAATTAATTGGTCTTCATTAAAATTAAAAACTTTTGTACGTTGTCACTGGACACTGTCAAAAAAGTGAAAACACAATCTATAAAATGACAGAAAATATTTGCAAAACAAATATCTGATAAAGGACTAGTCCAGAATATGTAAGGAACTCTTAAAAGTGAATAAAAGGAAAAATAATCTAATTTAAAATGGCCAAGAATTTTAACAGACAGTTCTCCAAAGAAGGTATACAAATGACCAAAAGTATATGAAAAAACGCTTAACATCATTTGTTATTAGGGAAAGGCAAATCATCACCATGAGATACCACTTCAAACCCACTAGAATGACTTTCATCAAAAAGACAGATAATACCAATCATAGGCAAGGATGCTGAGAAATTGGAACCACTGGTGAGAATGTAAAATGGTGAAGCCACTTCAGAAAATGATATGGCAGTTCCTCACCAAGGTAAACACAGAGTTATCATATGATCCAGCAGTTGTACTCTTAGATATATACCCAAGAGAACTGAAAATATATGTCCACATTAAAAAAAAAAAAACATGAATGCTCTTAGTAGCATTTTTTCTAACAGGAAAAAAAGTGAAAACAACCCAAATGCCAGTCAATTGATGAATGTATGAACAAAATGTGGTACATCCATAAAACGGAATATTATTCAGCCATAAACAGGAATGTAGTATTGATACATGGTACAACATGGATGAACCTTAACCTGTATTTTAAACGAAATAAGCCAGACACAAAAGGCCATCTATTGTGTGATTCCACTTATATGAAATGTTCAGAATAGACAAATCTATGCAGACAGAAAGTAAAGTGGTGGTTTCTAAGGACTGGAGGGAATGGGCAATGGGGAGTGGGTGCTAATGGGTATGGGAGGTTTTGGGGGGGAAGGAAGGTGATGAAAATATTCTGAAACTAGATAGTGGTGATGGTTGCACAACTTTGTGAATATACTATAGACCACTGAATTATATACTTTCAAAGGGTAAACTTTATAACATGTGAATGATACCTTAATAAAACACCAAGGTTAAAGGGTTCAGATCTCTGTAACCGGCTGCCACACAAACAAAACAAAAGTACCCCACCCCCACCCCAAAGCAACTGTTATTAAAAGTAAAGAGATAATAGTGGCTTTTAAGAAAAGCATGACTCACTGACCTTCATCACCTGTTTTCCAATTCATTCCTAATATGTGCCCTGTCAGCTCTTCCTACTGCTTCTAAACTCTGTGCCTCTCTTTGGTTTGACCTCTTTAGACACCACTGTTGCCTCCCACAGTGTGCCTGAAAACTGAAAGTCCCCTAGGACAATGATCCTAAATTCTGGAAGGGAATATACTATCTTCACAATTTTTGCTGTCTTAGCACCTTACCTGCATTATTATTACTTAACGTTTTCTATAAATCAATTCACACCTAACATAAATACCTACTTCAGTATTACCTAGCAAATAATATCCTAGGTAATACTCTAAGGATATTATCAGTATTTGATGTGCTAGTGCTATTATGGTGGTTTTCTTTTCTTTTCTTTCTTCCTTGTGTGTGTGTGTGTGTGTGTGTGTGTGTGTGTGTGTGTGTGTGTGTGTGTGTGTGTGTGTGTGTGTGTGTGTGTGTGTGTGTGTGTGTGTGTGTGTGTGTGTGTGTGTGTGTGTTGGCCAGTATGGAGATCCAAACCCTTTACCTTGGGTGTTACAAGGCTGCTCTCTAACCAACTGAGCTAACTGGCAAGCCCTTATAGTGGTTTTAAAATATGTCTACACACTTTATGTACCTCCCTTCAAAAAATGTAGACTAGTTGTCCACTATTGCATGTGGGCTGGACACAGCAACTTATATGAACAGAATACAGCAAATAACATTGTGGGACTTCCAAGATTAGGTCATAAAGGGCTCTGAGACTTCCTCTCTGTTCTCTCTCTTAGATCCCAAACATTAGCTGACATATTATAAGAGCATTCAAGTAACCTTACAGAAAAGTCCATGGAGACTACAACTGAAGCCTCCTCTCAACAGCCATGTGATTGAGCTATCTTGGAAGTAGGTCATCAGCCCCAGTGCAGTCTTCAGATAATGCAGCCCTGTCAACATCTTCACCACAACTGTATGGATATTCCTGAGCCAGAACCACTGGCTAAACTGCTCCCACATTTCTGACCCACATACACTATGAGATACAAATGTTTGTTGTTTTTAGTCACTAAGTTTTGGGGTAATCTTTTATACAATAATAGATAATTAATACTGCTACTTACATATTTTTCTAGTACTCATTATATAGTATAATCAAATGGCCTTTCTCAACAGGGGTATGTGAGAGAATTAAATTAATTTGAGTGACTATTTTTCTAGTCACTAAGATGTACACTCGGTATCCAAGGATGATACTTAGCTATAATTATTCTAGGTGCATATGTGTAAAGGTAATTCATTGCATACTATAGAGCATTAGGGTTTGATTCTCTCAGGGAACCCTAGTAGAAAAGGGCTGGAGAGGGGATAAAAACACAGACACTGGAGCTAAATTGGATAGGTTCAAATCCAGGCTTTACCTGTAACTTGCTAAACAACCATGGGCAAATTACTTGATCTCTCTTTGCCTTAGTTTCCTCATCCACAATAAAGGATGCAAATATTACATACTTTCTTCCTAGAGTTGTTAGGAAGACTAAATGAGTTAATATATGTAAGGCACTTAGAACAATATCTAGCACATAGTAAATGTTCTTTAAATGAAAGTGATTGTTATAAACACTTAACTATTAAAATAATAAATTTGTTCATTTATCACCTAAAGTCACCTTGCATTATGTTAGATGTGTATGTTCCACATTATCTTAAGTAATAAAAGATCTGTATTAAATCTTTTAAGCTGCTAGAATACAATTCAGTAAGAATCTGCGTCTGCCCAGGCTTCATGATCTGCGAGAGCCTCAGTAGTTGCCATCCCCCAGCCTGAGGGCAACGAGAGGGGAGGATCGTGGGTTTGCAGCATGCAGTGAGGAAGGGGGAACCAACATGGGAGAGCCCAGCTCTTCGAATTTCCCACTGACACTGAGTGGGCTCTCAGGCAGAGAATAAGCATCAGCTGTCTACCCCTTTCTGTCTTTTGTTTCTTCTTAGCACTGTTTCTAAACTTTAAATAAAATAGAAGCCAAACTCCAAACTGAATTGACCTTTTCAAGTTTGTAGTATTAGTTCATTCTAGGCCTGAAAGAGAAACTAGTGCAATGCTGAGCCGGACTCTCAGAGAGCATTTTACACAGAGGGTGAGTCTGACTCAGGGCCTTAATATAATAACTATTACACATTAAAGGCACCTAGTTATCTGTAATGTAAGAACAACCTTATGATTTCAGTGCTGATAATACTTGTTTTGTGGATGAGAGCCATGTTACAACTGTGTTTGAAAAGAATTTTAAAATAACCCTACTGTGGGCAGGGCCATTGGTGGCCGCTTGAGTGCCAGTTTGAAGGGGAAAAAAATGTGTATAAGAAACATGTGATGTTTTTGCAGTGGTTTGAGGGCTGGGTTTGGTAATTATACTCTTGAATGCGAAAATCCGATGTGGCATAATGAAAAACACACCTCTGTTCTACTTCCAAAACTAATTCCAAATACAGGACAGTCTTTGCACAGGCTGATTGTGTTCTATTCAGTGTGCATTCTGTGTCTATAAGAGTACCAGGACAAAAATAAGAGACCATAAAAACGTGCCCCACCTTGTCCCTTTTGTTCCTATTAACTCTTCCTCTAAGCTACATTATTGCTCAATCTGCTTGTTTGAAAACACACACAAGATCAGTCTTAATAGAGGAGAAAAGTAGTAGTATGAGTAGCAAGTTAACTGTGTAGTTCAAATCATCATTACAATAAAATATTGTTCATTAAGTACCCTGCAGGGTTATAAATAGGATAGTTTGTATTGGGTAGGAATAAAAAGCCAGCAAGGAATTACAGAGTTCAATGTGAAAGTCCTTTTTTTGCTACAAAATTATACAAGCTCTCCCTGAAACATTGGGCATTTGACTATAGGAATTCAAAGGAACCCAAAATCACCACATGGATTTTGAATTACATGCTCTGGGCATTCATGGTATCTGTCTTCCCTTACCTAATAGAATTTGCTAATCAGAATGGGGAGACATTTTCAGTCCTTTTTGTATTAGAACTAATAGGTGCAAAAATATCAAGTGCTCCCCTTAGCTGCCTACATGGAGGGCTTATATTCACTGCGCATGTTGTTGAAAACCTTGTCAACTACGTCAGGTAGCATATTATTCTCTTTATAGTTATTCAACGGAGAAATTTCTGTCAGAACTCAGTACAGGGAACAATTGCAATTTTCATGAGCTTTCGTGAAAATATTTCATTCTTTTTGCTTTTGATGGTAGGCAGCTCAAATTCTAGTCCATATTTCACAACTTGTACTGACCTTTTTGATATGCATTTTGTCTGTCAATGTTATCCCCAGTTTCATCTTATTTGTCTTACTCTAATTTTCCCTTTTCCACAATTTCTCCCCTCTTTTTATCTTGCGCTATATTTTTGCATGTAAGCAATTTCACATTCCCTTTCAGAATAGGCATGATTTAAATGCCTGAATAAAGTGTCTTGAAAAAAAAGTGACTGTATCTCCTCAGTAGTTATGCTGATCAGAGAAGAACTATTGCTTTCTTCACTGTGTGACACATTTCAGAAGATATCAGCCTGGTCTGAAATGCTCACCACTGCTAGGTGGACCACCTGGCTGATAAGCTGCCACATCGTCTTTCTTGAGCATGCATGACACAGGCACCATGACCTAAATCACAATGGCTGGAACCCACCCTGGCTTCAGCTCCTAACAAAGAGTTGATCATGTGGCAACAGATGAGTGGAGGGTAGATAAAGTCAAAACAACATCTTGGATATATTTTTGTTTATCTTAAACATTTCCAGCAGATTCACATGAAGATAGTTTATAAATTATTTTAATCATACTGAAAGGCCAACTTCTACACCAACTATCACCACCTTGATAGTTTATTCCTACCATTAGCAGCTGATCATTAGCCAGCTTGTTAATCTCAGGTGCTTAAGAGTTGTCAGGTAGAGTGCTAAGTGTGCATCACTTCATTTAACCCTCACACAATCCTATAGGTAGATACTATTATTGTGCCCGTTTTAGGGTTAGAGAAGTGTGAGACAAGGACTAGTTAAATAACTTTCCCATGGTCATGTAATGGATTAGTGGATGTGGGATTTGAACCCAGCTATGTCTGACTCAATTGTCCATGCTTTTAACCCCTATGCTGTGGGCCACACACTCATGATGAACATGAAGTGACATACTGGGTGGCAGGAGATGAATAAGATCTTTAGTTTGATAGGAATGAAGTATGATGTCCACAAACTGCTTAAATCTCACTAAAACAAATGTAATTCTGTTGTCAGAAACAAGAGTGTGTGGCAATTCCTACAACTGCAGAGCTAAGATCGTTGCAGTGGGTAGTGAATTAAAATTAGGAACACTTAAGGCTATTTTGAAAAGGAATCCAAAACAAAACTCCTTTAATGGGCCTAAAAAAATCATTAGGGCCTGTGTTAAAGACTATTATCTTGTCACCAAAATGGTTCCTTCTTCCTGGGCACATGACAGACTTCATTTCCCAGTCTCCCTTGCAGTTAGCAGTTAGATGTGCCCATGTGACTGTATTCTAGCCTATGAAATGTTAGTGAAAGTGATGCACTCCACTTCCAGGCCTGGCTCATAAAAATCACCCACGTATAATCGACCATGCTCTTTCTTGCTCCCTGGGCTAAAGGAATACCTATGGAGAACCCAAAGCCACACATTAAAGATTACACAACTTCTGTGAGCTGTTGCACTGAATGACAATATGGAACAGGGACTTTCCCCATCCTCCAACTTCCAAATTTCTCAGCAAGTTGGAACAATTTTTGGTTATCGACGTGAGCAAAGGATAAACTTCCCTTATGTTTGAGCCTACCCTGTATAATACATATCTCAGGAACCTAGGTTATTCTTCCATGGAAAAGTAAGCAGTCTGGATAGGCTACGGGGCCTATAGATCTAGAAATTAGGCTCATTTCTGTACCATCAGACAGAGTTTCTAAACAACTCATGTTGACAATTTCTGGAAGTGCATTCTGTAACTAGCCAAGAATATATAACAACATCAGTCAAAGAACCCCATTGGGACGCAAATGTGGCACTCTCTGAATCTCAGTTCTCAAGTCTCTCAGCTGCTTTTACTTTGATCTTGCCCACATTATGCTCTGAAGTATTGGCTCCATGACTTAATTCCCACTTCTAGCTCCTTAGACATGATTAGATGATTAGATCACTCATCTCGGTGCTTGAAACTTGACTGTCCTTTAAGGACTTTGACATGGCTTGCCCCTGTGGCTCTCAGCATCTACATTGCCTCCATCATTCATTAAAGTTTATTGAGCAACTACCACTTGCCAGACATTTTGCTAAAATCTGTGGAATCAGATCCATTGGCTTCTATCACATACAATTTAATTGACTAAAACATTTCTCAAGCTTTTAGGAATGTCAAAATTTTATCAAAGGTACACCATTAGAAAACTGTATGTAATCCATATATAAAATAACTGTTCACAGTAGTTTAAGATATTTCCAACATTCCAACACTCAGAAAAACAGTGCTAATCATATTATGCCCAGTATTGTGCTTATCAGTTTACATAATCTTATGTCTCATTGCATTTTAAACTGTGTGAGGACAAAGATCTCTTATTTTTGTATTGTATCCGTCACTCTCCACCTTATGTCTAATAGATGCTTAATAAATGTTAGGATAACTAAACTACCAGTACAGTTATGTAGTATAAGCAGCAATGCCCTTCTTACCCATAATCTCTATTTCATTGACTTCTTCATGATAGCAGTGAAAAGTACATTTTTTTTTAATACTAGACAGGTATTTTAATTTTTTTTTTTTTTTTTTGTATGTGTGGTTGGCTACTAGGGACATCCAAACCCTTGACCTTGGTGTTTCAAGGTGGTATTCTAACCAATTGAGCTAACTGGCCAACCTCGAAAAGTACACTTAAAAAATTATGACAAATGCTTTGTCAGCAGAGACTGTGTAACACAGATGCTCTATGCTCCAGCTTCTCTAGTTTGTTTACTTCAAGTTAGAATAATATTCAATCACATACATATATCAGAGGATGTAAACAATATATGTGATAGATGCCAAAAGTTATCTGGTGAAAATCAAACCCATTTTTGATGATTATCAACAAACTGAAAGAAAATACTTCTAAACATTGAAAATAACCAATACTAGACATCATACTTAATGTGAAACATTAAAAAGTTATTTAATGTCAAGAACATGACCAAACAACCCATGTAACTCCTATTATTCAGTGTTACTATATAAGTCCCAGCCAACATAATAAAAAAATGAAAATAAAAAGATGAAATTATCATTCTTTGCAGATGATAAGATTGTGCACATGAAAATCCATAAAAACTAACTGAAAAATGATTAGAACTTATATTGCTCTTTAATAAATTTATATGATTACAAAATTACTATGCAAAAAATCTGTAGTTTTCTTGTATACCAGCAATAACTAGTTTAAAATGTAAACAAATTGGGACAAATGTATAAACACTTAGGAATAAACTTAACACAATACATAAGGAAGTATATAGAGAAAATTTTGCCAAGGCACACAAAAGAAGACTTTAAATAGGAATACAAGTCATATTTTTAGATATGAAGATACTTTTGTAAAAAAAACATTGTTTTTCCAAATAATCTATAAATTTAATGCAATGACAATTACAATCTCAATTTAAAAGAAAAAGCAAGGGAAAGGTTGGGAAAAAAATAACTCAGAAGTTTATCTGAAACAAGAATGACCAAGAAAATATTTTATTTTATTTTTATTGAAACATATATGTGGGGTACAGAGTTGAATATCAATACCTGTGTACAATATGTGATGATCAAATCAGGATAATTAGCATGTTCATCATTACAAAACGTAATCATTCTTTGTCTCCATTAACCAATTTCTTGCTAATCTCCCTCCCACTCCCCCTTTCCCCACCCCTAGTAATCACAGTTCTGTTCTCTCCTTCTGAAAGTTCAACAAATTATTGTGATTGTTGCTTTTCTTCCTTCCTTCCTATTTATTTATTTATTTTAGCTCCCACTTATGAGTGAGGACATGCGGTATTTCTCTTTCTGTGCCTGGCTTATTTCACTTAACATAATTTTTGCCAGGCTCATCAGCGTTACTGCAAATGACAGAATTTCATTCTTTTTTTATGGCTGAGTAGTATTCCATTGTGTATATATATCACATTTTCCTTATCTAGTCGTCTGTCAATAGACATTTAGGTTGGTTCCATATCTTGGCTATTGTACATAGAGCTGAGATAAATATGGGAGTGCAGGTATCCCTTCAACATAATGATTTCCATCCCTTTGGTATATAACTCGTAGTGGGATTCCTGGATCATATGGTAGTTCTATCTGTAGTTGCTTTGAAAAGCTCCATACTATTTTCCATATGATTGTACTAATTTAAAGTCTCACCAACACTGTAGAAGGGCTCCCCTTTCCTGGCATCCTCGCCAGCATTTGTTATTCTCTGTCTTTTTGATAATAGCCAGTCTAACTGGGGTGAGATGATATCTCAATGTGGTTTTGATTTGCATTTCCCTGATGATTAGTGATGATGAGGATTTTTTCATGTACCTGTTGGCTATTTGTATGTCTTCCTTTGAAAAAGTCTATTCAGCAACTTTGCCCATTTTTAATTGGATTACTTGTTTTTTTCACTTTTACATTGTTTGAGTTCCTTGTATATTCTGGATATTAATCCTTTGTTGGATGTATAGTTTGCAACACTTTTTCCCGTTCCATAGGTTATCTTTTCACTCTGTTGATCGTTTCCTTTGTTGTGTAGAAGCTTTTTAGTTTGATATAATAATCCCATTTTTTTGTTGTTGTCTGTGCTTTTGAGGTCTTATTCATGAAGTCCGCCCAGCCCTACATCCTGAAGTGTTTCCCCTATGTTTTTTTCTAGGATTTCATGGTTTCAGGTCTTATATTTAAGTCTTTAATCCATTTTGAATTAATTTCGGTATATGGCGAGAGGTACAGATCTAGTTTCACTCTTCCACACATGGATCTCCAATTTTCCCAGCACCATTTATTGAAGAGTCTGTCTTTCCCAATGTATGTTCACCAAGAAAATATTTTATAAAGAAGAATAATGAGAAAGATCATGCCTTAACAGGTATTAAAGCATTAAGAAACCAAGGTAAATAAAAGAAGCGGTACATAGACAGTGCAAATGATGGTAAAGAAAGTGAAGTCCACACCTAAGCCTGAATGCTAGGGAGCTTATCATTGAGATCGGAGCTGGGCTACACATTTAACAAATCTGCTATTAGTTAGTTGGCAGCATCACTGGTAAGGAGCACCTGCTTTTAGAAGAGGACTAGGAAGTGCCTGTGCTATAGTGGCTAAGACAAGATGAAAGACAGAGTCAACTTAGACCTGTAGTTTTTTGTTTTTTTGTTTTTTCAGTGTGTCTGATAATTTTGTTAGATAAAGTCTTTGTGGGTCTTTCTCTGCCATCTATAGTTTCCTTTACAAATTGTTTACAGAACAATGGGTTTTAAAAAACATTTTATTGTAAAATAAAACCTAGGTAAAGAAAAACAAGCAAAACAAATTTATGACTAATGAATTATTACAAGGCAAAGTATTGTTACTTCCACCTATGTCTAGAAATTGAACTTTGACAACCACTGCAGAAGCCCCTCCTTGTGCCCCATCTCAATCCCAATCAGTAAGTTTCAAAATACTTATCACATGGTAGACACAACTATGGACAAATTCATTTTCCTTTGTTTTGCAAGAGTTTCAAACTCTGGAAATCTATAGGATCTCAGATGGTCATAACTGAATGAACTGAGTACTCTGAAACACATAAAATCAGCTGCAGCAGAAACTAAATAATTGCCTCATTAGAAGAAAAGTACAGGATTGGGTAAAAAGCATAAAAGGGAGAATATAATCTCTTTTTTCCCCTCCTTTAGCTCTGGTATAATTTCTTCTCTTTAGATATAGAGAAGGAACAGAGGCTGTGAGACCATGCTTCCCATCTGAGGCTCTTCTCACTTTGTATGTGATGCTCAAAAATCTCAACTTGTGACCCCAGAGGCATCAACCAGCACATACATCAGTTGGACAGATTACCATCAAGCTCTCCGCAGGACCAGAGCTTAATACATCTTGCAAAGCTCCTTATATGACTATATTTATAACTAAACTATAACTATAATGATTAAAAGATCTGTAGTTTTGAGGCAAAGAGTTTGAAATTCTTGGGTAAAACTTTGAGAAAAGGGCAATATGGTTAAAAAGAATTTTAAGCAAGTTTTGCTGTGTGTGCAGAGACATATAATGCCTTTGTCAGTATCCCTAACCATCCATGGTGCTCTTCAATGCTTTTGGAACCAACCAAAAGCATTTTTTTATTTGTTGGTTGTTGTTGATGTGGTGAAATTGACCATAAAGTGAAATGGTAGGTCCAGTATTACTTATATAACATAAGGATTTAGTAATTGATAATGTTGGCCTTTAATATAAAGAAGGGGGAAAATGGCTTCTTTATAAGTGGTGTTGGGAAAGCCAGTAACTATTTACCTCCATAGATGTAAATGTATGTATCGTAATGACTGTTTCAGATTATAAATTTGTGTTTTGCTTACCGCCCCCATCACAGTCTTTCACACAAGCAGAACATTAGTTGAGCCTAAATGTTTTCTTCCATCTGCCATCTGAAGTTTTCTAAGAGTTTTTATTATGAAATAGCATTGCATTTTGTCAAATGGGTTTTCTGTATCTGTTGAAATAATTGCTTTTTAAAAAAAATATTCTGCTAATGTGGTGAAATCTCTTAATTGATATTTAAATGCTAAGCTAGCCTTGCATTCCTCTGATAAAATCCAGTTGGCCATGATATATTATCCTTTTCATATTTTGCTAGATTCACTTTGTTAATATTTTGTTAAGAATGGAGTGGTGAGATTTTTCTTTGTTTATTTTTCTGTATTTAACTTCTACTGCACCAAAGAAAGAGGACACATTCCCCTCGGCAATGGAAATTACCTTTCATAGTGTCTGCAAAAGAAAATACTGACAAGATAAAGCAAATAAATAAGCAAAATCTCAGATTTCAAAAGAGCAAATCTAAGCTAGAACATCAGCAAAATATACACCAAAAGCAAAATACTATGTATGTTTAAAGCCATAGATATTAAGTATTTGGGTAATTAAAACAAATTAGCACAGTTATTGAAACATCAGTCTTAATTATTATAGGCAGGTTAGAAGGCAGAAGAAGGGGAATATAGTATATTACTTTTTAAAACTAAGTGTGAAAATTGTAAATTAGAGATTAGCCAGTTCAGTAAATGATATATTCTTAGAATTTTTCTTGGAAAAGCTCTAGCATAAAATTTTTTTTTTGCAAATATCATTCCCTTTGGTTTGGTTGGTTCCTTTCTTCCCAGTATGTCCTATTAGGATTAATGTTCCTCTTAACCCCACTTTCCCTCTCCCACACTTACCTTCCCTCTTAACATATAATTAAATTAGAAGATTTGTTGTTCTTCTTAAGCATTACTTCCAAAGCCAAAACCAAAAGGAGGACAGTTTTAGTAAGGCCAAAACAAAACAAAACAACCAATAAGCAAAAACTTCAAACAAATTACTCTATCATACCAGCAGCACCATAATAAACAAAGTTAAAAGAAAAATAATAAAATGAGAAAGATATTTGCAATATATGAACATAGGTCAATTTTGTTAATATATGAATATCTCTTAAATAATCAATAAGAAAAAAAATCTCAGAATAAAAATGAACTAAAGATATGGTTGACTAAGAAGAAATACAAGTGGTCAAAAAAAAATTAAAAAACATTTAATCCTACTAGTTATTTAAAAGTGCAAATTAAGACTACATTGAGTTTTTGTTTTTTTTTTTTTTTTGCTTACCAGGTTGTGAAAAAAATGAACGATAATTATAAAACCTAAGGGGAACATAATCAAATCTTCCTGGAAAGAAAATGAAAAATAAAGATAAAAAGTCTATAAAACATGCTTAACTAACTCTCACACAGATCCATAAAGAGACCTGTACAATCTGTGGTAGCAAATCCTGGGAGGCAACTTGGATGTCTGTTATTAGGGTAACAGATAAGTAAAAAGCATGCATATACTGGAATGTCATTCAGTAATTATAATAAACCATATTTTCATATAATATGAATAAATCTCAAAATCACAGTGGCTAAGTCTAATTTGTGAGAAATGAAGTGATATTTTTTGCACAGTGTCATTTATATATATTAAAGGCACATACACAAAACACCACCATGAATTTTTCAAGGATATATGTATTTGTACATAGAAGAATGGACGGTGAATTGAAAGGATGTATATTCAATTCACTAAGAGGGATACCTGGGAGGGAGAAAAATGGGGGATAACGGTAATAAAAATAACATGGAATAGAATATGAGAGAGGACCACTGCGTGATCCATCAGCCCAGGCCAGAGTGCACGGAACAGGGAGAAGTCCTGCACGGGAAGTGGAAGCTCAGCAGAGACCACACACTCTGCGGTACCACCCCGTGATCCAACAGCCCAGCAGAGTCCAAGCTGACCAGAGAGGTGGATCCCCAGAGAGGCCCAAGACCCGAGGCAACCACACACACAAGGCACTAGAGGCCAACTGAGCAGCCACGGAGGTAGCCATACCAAATTGGCAACCACAGCAACATCTTAGTTAGTCAATAGTCTCAAACCGGTGGACTGTGAAACCCTCTGCCACAATGAATAAACATCAAAAAAAAGATATCAGAAATACAAAAAATCAAGAAAGTACACCACCAAAAGTTAATAAATCTCAAACTCTAGATCCTATAGAACAAGAAGCCCTTGAAATGACTGACAAGGAATTTCGAGTGATAATTCTAAGGAAACTGAATGAGATACAAGAAAACTCAGCTAGACATCATGATGAAACGAGGAAAAGTATACAGGACCTGAAAGAGGAACTGTACAAAGAAATCAATGTCCTGAAAAAAAAAGTAGCAGAACTTGCCAAACTGAAGAAGTTATTCAGTGAAATAAAAAACACAATGGAGAGTTTAACCAGCAGGCTTGTCGAAGTTGAAGAGAGAACCTCTGAACTTGAAGATGGGCTGTTTGAAATAACACAAGCAGACAAAAAAAAAAAAAAAGAAAAAAGAATCAAAGACATTGAAGAAAATCTGAGAGAGATATCAGAAAACCTTAAGCGCTGAAATATCCAAGTCATGGGTATTCCAGAAGGGGAGGAAAATGGAGATTGCATTGAAAACATATTCAACAAAATACTGGCAGAAAACTTCCCAGGTATAGGAAAAATCACAGATCTTCAGATCCAGGAAGCTCAACGATCTCCAAACATATTCAACCCAAAAAGAACTTCTCCAAGACATGTTATAGTCAAATTGGCAAAACTCAGAGACAAAGAGAGAATCTTAAAAGCTGCAAGAGAGAAGCATCAAATCACCTATAAGGGAGCCCCAATCAGGCTAACATCAGACTTTTCATCACAAACCCTAAAACCTAGAAAGGAATCAGATGATATATTCAAAATACTAAAAGACAAAGATTGCCAGCCAAGAATACTCTACCCTGCAAGGCTATCCTTCCGAAATGAAGGGCAAATAGTACATTTCTCAGACAAACAAAAATTGCGGGAGTTCACTACCACACGACCACCCTTACAAGAAATTCTCAAGGGAGTACTGGGTTTGGTTCCTGAAAAATAACTACCACTGCCATAAAAACCCAAGAAAAATCAAAACCCACTAGTATAATAAAAATGGCATTCATGAAGAGAAAACAAACAAACAAAAACGCTATCTACAACCTAAGGAACCAACAAACACAGAAACCAAACAGTAAATCAGAAAGCAAGGAACAAAAGACACCTAAGACAACCAAACAACCAATAAAATGCTAGGAATAAATCAACACCTTTCAATAAGAACTCTTAATGTAAAAGGCTTAAATTCCTCAATCAAAAGACACAGACTGGCTGACTGGATTAAAAAGGAGGACCCAACTATATGCTGCCTACAAGAGACCCACCTCACTCATAAAGATTCACATAGACTAAGAGTGAAAGGATGGAAAAAGATTTACCATGCAAACAGAAAAGAAAAGCGAGCTGTAGTAGCTATTCTTATATCTGACAAAATAGACTTTAAACTAAAAACCATAAAAAGAGACAATGAGGGACACTACTTAATGATAAAAGGACTGATGCATCAAGAAGACATAACAATCATAAATATGTACACACCCAATGTTGGAGCAGCCAGATTTATAAAACAAACTCTATTAGACCTAAAGAAGGAAATAGGCACTAATACCATAATAGCAGGTGACCTGAACACCCCACTGTCAATATTAGACAGATCATCTAGGCAAAGAATCAGTAGAGAAACACAAGATCTAAACAAGACTCTAGACCAATTGGAATTGGCAGATATCTACAGAACATTCCATCCAACAACCTCAGAATATTCATTCTTCTCATCAGCACATGGATCATTCTCCAGGATAGATCACATATTAGGTCACAAATCAAGTCTCAATAAATTCAAAAAAAATTGGAATTATCCCATGTATCTTCTCAGACCACAATGGATTAAAACTAGAAATCAATAACAAACGAAACTCTGGAAACTATACAAACACATGGAAATTAAACAGCATTCTACTTAATGACATATGGGTCCAAGAAGAAATCAAGCAGGAAATAAAAAAATTTATTGAAACTAATGAAAATAATGATACATCATACCAAAACCTGTGGGATACTGCAAAAGCAGTATTAAGGGGGAAATTTATTGCATTAAATGCTCACCTCAGAAGAATGGAAAGATGGCAAGTGAACAACCTAACACTTCACCTTAAAGAATTAGAAAAACAAGAACAATCCAAACCTAAAGTTAGCAGACAGAAAGAAATCATTAAGATCAGAGCAGAACTGAATGAAATTGAAAACCAAAAAACAATACAAAAGATCAATGAATCAAAAAGTTGGTTTTTTGAAAAGATAAATAAAATTGACAAACCATTAGCATGGCTAACAAAAAAAAAGAAGAGAGAAGATTCAAATAACAAAAATTAGAAATGAAAAAGGCGATATTACAACTGATTCATCTGAATTACAAGGAATCATTCGAGACTACTATAAACAACTATACGCCAACAAATTTGAAAATCTGGCGGAAATGGACAAATTTCTGGACACACACAAGCTCCCAAAACTGAGCCATGAAGACCTAGAAAATTTGAACAGACCAATAACAATAAAGGAGATTGAAGCTGTTATCAGAAGGCTCCCAACAAAGAAAAGCCCAGGACCAGATGGATTCACAGCAGAATTTTACCAAACATTCAAACAGGAATTGACACCGATTCTTTACAAACTATTCCAAAAGATTGAAACAGACGCAAATCTCCCAAACTCATTCTATGAAGCAAACATCATTCTGATACCAAAAATAGGTAAAGATATAACCAAAAAAGAAAACTACAGGCCGATACCCTTGATGAATATAGATGCAAAAATACTAAAATACTAGCAAAGAGAATACAGCAACACATACGTAAAATTATTCACCACGATCAAGTGGGATTCATCCCAGGGATGCAAGGTTGGTTCAACATATGCAAATCAATAAATTTGATACACCATATTAATAAAGTCAAACACAAGGACCATATGATCATCTCTATAGATGCTGAAAAAGCATTTGATAAAATTCAGCAGTCATTCATGACAAAGACCCTCTATAAGTTAGGTATAGAGGGAAAGTATCTCAACATAATTAAAGCCATATATGCCAAACCCACTGCCAATATCATCCTGAATGGGGAAAAGCTGAAAGCTTTTCCTTTAAGAACAGGAACTAGACAAGGATGCCCACTCTCACCACTCCTATTCAACATAGTGTTGGAAGTACTAGCCAGAGCAATCAGAGAAGAGAAGGAAATAAAGGGCATCCAGATTGGAAAAGATGAAGTCAAACTGTCCCTGTTTGCAGATGACATGATCCTATATATCGAACAGCCTAAAACCTCTACAAAAAAACTCTCAGAGGTGATAAATGATTTCAGCACAGTAGCAGGATACAAAATCAACACACAAAAATCAGTAGCATTTCTTTTCTCCAATAGTGAACATGCAGAACGAGAAATCAAGAAAGCCTGCCCATTTATAATAGCCACCAAAAAAATAAAATACGTAGGAATTGAGTTAACCAAGGATGTGAAAAATCTCTATAATGAGAACTACAAACCACTGCTGAGAAAAATTAGAGAGGATACAAGAAGATGGAAAGATATTCCATGCTCTAGGACTGGAAGAATCAACATAGTGAAAATGTCCATACTACCCAAAGTGATATACAAATTTAATGCAATCCCCATCAAAATTCCAAAGACATTTTTCTCAGAAATGGAAAGAACTATCCAGACATTTATATGGAATAATAAAAGACCACGCGTAGCCAAAGCAATGCTGAGCAAAAAAAATAAAGCTGGAGGCATAACACTACCCGACTTTAAGCTATAATAACCAAAACAGTATGGTACTGGCATAAAAACAGACACACTGATCAATGGAATAGAATAGAGAATCCAGAAATCAACCCACACACTTACTGCCATCTGATCTTTGACAAAGGCACCAAGCCTATTCACTGGTGCTGGGATAACTGGATATCCACATGCAGGAGAATGAAACTAGACCCATATCTCTCACCATATACTAAAATCAACTCAAAATGGATTAAGGATTTAAATATACACCCTGAAACAATAAAACTTCTTAAAGAAAACATAGGAGAAACACTTCAGGAAATAGGACTGGACACAGACTTCATGAACACGACCCCAAAAGCACGGGCAACCAAAGGAAAAATAAACAAATGGGATTATACCAAACTAAAAAGCTTCTGCACAGCAAAAGAAACAATTAACAGAGTTAAAAGACAACCAACAGAGTGGGAGAAAATATTTGCAAAATATACATGTGACAAAGGATTAATATCCAGAATATATAAGGAACTCAAACAACTTTACAAGAAAAAAACAAGAAACCCAATTAAAAAATGGGCAAAAGAGCTAAGTAGGCATTTCTCTAAGGAAGATATACAAATGGCCAACAGACATATGAAAAAATGCTCAACATCACTCAGCATCTGGGAAATGCAAATCAAAACCACACGGAGATACCATCTCACCCCAGTTAGGATGGCTAAAATCCAAAAGACTCTGAACGATAAATGCTGGCGAGGTTGTGGAGAAAAAGGAACTCTCATACATTGTTGGTGGGACTGCAAAATGGTGCAGCCTCTATGGAAAATGGTATGGAGGTTCCTCAAACAATTGCAGATAGATCTACCATATGACCCAGCTATCCCACGGCTGGGAATATACCCAGAGGAATGGAAATCATCAAGTCGAAGGTATACCTGTTCCCCAATGTTCATTGCAGCACTCTTTACAATAGCCAAGAGTTGGAACCAGCCCAAATGTCCATCATCGGATGAGTGGATATGGAAATTGTGGTACATCTACACAATGGAATACTACTCAGCTATAAAAACGAATGAAATACTGCCATTTGCAACGTGTATGGACCTTGAGAGAATTATATTAAGTGAAACAAGTCAGGCACAGAAAGAGAAATACCACATGTTCTCACTGATTGGTGGGAGCTAAAAATTAATATATAAATTCACACACACACACACACACACACACACACACACACACACACACAAAGCCAGGGGCGGGGGGGAAGAAGATATAACAACTACAATTACTTGAAGTTGATACGACAAGCAAACAGAAAGGACATTGCTGGCGGGAGAGGGAGGAGAGGAAGGAGGGAGGGAGGTTTTGGTAAGGGGCAATAATAATCAACCACAATGTATATCGACAAAATAAAATTTAAAAAATAATAAAAATTAAAAATTTAAATTTAAATTTAAATTTAAATTTTTTAAAAAAATAGAACATTTTCAAATCCTAGAATTCTTTGAGCCCCTACCAAGCCATTACTGGCCCTCATCAAAGGTAATCACTATTCTGATTTCCCACATCATAGATTAGGTTTGTCTGTTTTTGACCTTCCTGTAAAAGGATTCATGCAGTGTGTACTCATGTGTCTGTTTCTTTCATTCTTTATTATGTTTGTGAGAAAGTATAGTATTTAATGTGTAAGTATATCACAATTTATTCATTCTACTATTTATGAACATTTAAGCTGTTCTCAGTTTTTGGTTATTATGGATAAGGCTGCTATGAACATTCTTGTGCCTGTCTTTTGGGACAAATGCATGCTTTTCTTCTTGGACAAGAAAACAGTATGTAGGAGAGGAATAGTGAGGTCATAAGATTTATAGTTGAGGAGCTTTAGTAGATACTGAAAAACTGTTTTCCAAAGTGATTGTATCAGGTTTTTACTTCCACCAGCTTCATATCCTCACAAACACGTGGGATTTGCATCTTTTTGGTTTTAGCCATTTGGGCGGGCAGCTTGTTCTCACTATTTTTTATAGTTTCCAGATTTCATTTCCTTTCAAATCTAAATTAGATTTCACAGACTAACACTTCCGCTACTCTCAGTAGTCTCAAGCCTCAATGTCATTCCATTGTTCTTACTGGCCAACCTCCCAAGTGTACAACAATCACTCTGCCCTCTCTGCCTTACACATCACCTACTCTTTACTGCTGGAGAGAATTATGCAATTATGCAAAAGTACAGATGGCTACCTGCTATGGATTGAATGTCTCCCCCCACCAAAATCATTGAAGCTTGACCTCCATTGTAACAGTGCTAAGAGGGTGCGAAATCCAATTATGGTTATTGAAAGGTGGGGTCTTTATTTAAGAGGTGATTAAATTATTAGGACTGTGCCCTCATGAATGGATTGATCCATTCATGGAGTGATAAGCATGGTTCTGCTGGCTTTAAAAGGGGGAGCTCCTGTCAAGAGACACCCCAGCAAGAAGAAGTCCGTCATCAAATGTGTTCCCTGGACCTTAGACTTCCCAGCCTCCCAAACTGTAAGAAATAAATTTCATTCCTTTATAAATTACCCAGTTTCCAGTGTTCTGTTATAAGCCACAGAAGTGGACTAATACACTACCCCTTGAGGTTTTGAGGGCCATCCTTAAGTGAGCTCTCTCTTTCCGTCCCCACTGCTACTCTCCTATTGCAGACCATCTTGATCTCCTGTGCATGACTGCAATAGCCACCTCAGCAGTCTCCCAGCTCTTCTTTAATCTTTTCTCCAGAGAGATCTTCTCCAAACACAAAGCTAATCACATTATTCTTTGAATTACTCTCCAGTGGCTCCCACTGTCTTCAGTATATAGTAAAATTTCTTTCAGATATTGTATAATATCACTGGTGTTGTTTTTAAACAGATAAAGCTTGATGAATGCCAAAGGTTGTATTATTCTATCAACACATGTTTATTAAACACTTCTATTCCTGATCCCAGAAATCTAATTGGATCCACCAGCATAAAGTGTGAAATATTTGGGTTGTGTTTTTCAGTGGTTTTTTTTTTTTTTTTTTTTAATTTTGGCACTATCAAAAGGCTAGCTTTCATAGTTTTTAAAATCCAATCTGCAACCGATAGGAAAAAACACCATTCGAAAAGCATTGTAGGAAAGTTTAAAAATTAACTTTAAAAATGATTTAAATTTTATTTTACATTATTAAAGTAATATAATGGGAGCAAACAGTAGTCATAAAAAGGGGTAAATTCAAGTGCAATAATAATTATAATTACATAATAATAATTTCATTCAAGCAGATGCATATAGTATAGACTCTCTCTAAGGGCATTCAGATTATACTACTAATAATCCAGGACTTGCATATTTTAATCTCTCTCCTATTTTTTTTTTCCTTGCTCTCATCACACCTCCATTGTCTCAATGCATTCCCTCCATTCTTGCATATACTCCTTGCTCTGCCTCCCTTTGCACTTTTTCCCCCTTGTTTCTTTGGTTTACCTCTTCCCTTCTTTCTCCTCTCCATTTGCTGTGCCCCTCACTTACCTCCTGGCATCCTCTTACCTTGATTTTTCTTGGCAGGTAGGGCCCTTATCCTGATCCCTAATGCAAACCCAGCCTATTCCTAAGCTCCTTTCTCAGAGTTCTAAGCCCTACCACTCAGAAATCCACTTCCCTTGTGCGATTTAAAGACAGGTGGTTTGTTCCCTTAAGGAGAGAACTTTTGGGCACTATTGAACAAAGCAGATGACGTTTTCAATATTCATATTGAGCATTGTCAAAGGGAATGAAGAAGGATGCAGAGGTTCTACCACTCAGTCCTCTCTGTCGTGGCTGAAGGGGGATTTTTCATTGCTGCAATCCCTTTATCTCCTTATGTTCCTATCTGGAACTTTAAACTGGGCTGCATGTTGTGATCTGCTTCTCCACGAAAAGAGGCAACCCTGATTGCATTCATTTAAACCTTTAGCAAAAAATGTATCGAGTGTCCACTGTGAACTGAGCAGGAGCTATTATGGGTATGATAGGATGACAGCACAGTCCTTTGAGAAGTTCTCAGGTTCTTTCTGTTTAATGAAAAGAACGGGACTGCCTCTCCCTAAATTCAATGTAATTAACTTGGTGGGCAGAATAGAGCCTTCCAGCTAGCAATGATGGAAATACCAACTGCCTGGATGCTCTCAGGCAAAAGAAGGGAGAATGTTGACTCTACATAAGGATTGGATCTAGAAGTCTTCAGAGGAATCTCAGGATAGCTTCCAGCATAATTACTTCTCTCTCTTCCTCCCTACTCTCAGCTGACCCCCCAAAATGCTAGGTTTTGGCTTTTTAGAAAGTAATACTAATTACCATCCCTTACATGAATTGCTAATGTACTTAAATCTAACAAGAATGCAGTATAAGGATGGTTATGTATACCATTAAATATGTGTCAGACTAACATTCTTTTTAAGTTTTATTTGATTTTATCTCTCGAGTGTATTCTTCTATTCTCTGTCATCAGAGTTTTTGCATGTGCAGTGTGTTCACACAAGTTTGAACAATTAGAGAAACATTAGTCTACAGTGCATTACGTCAAATAGAATCCAGAAATGGTAACCAAAGAATGACATATTTTATATTCTTGGCTTTTTTCTCTGGAAAGAAACTCTTCCAAAATTTATGTCAAAAGAACAAGTATATAAAATATATACACTTCTAGGTACATTAGAATGGGTATCTAATAGAATACCTAGCTTTAGAGATAAAGAATCACTGTATAATTTGAGTATAATAATTATACAATGGACATATACAGAGAAGAGAAAAAGGAGTGTTGAAACTAAAATTTACTTGCTATCACAACTCTGTGTATGTTCTAAACTTCCATCTTGGGTGTTTTATCCTCAAAACTAGTTTTCATATTTCAATGCATAATTAGTTCTATTTCTTTATGGTCTTGGAAAAAGTTAAAATACGTATATTCATTCACTGAAATCCATTATATAGAATTTTTAGATATTGTGAAAAAATTTCCAATTTCTCCTTCACATAGAACCTTAAGGTTTTTGTTGGCTTGTCACTTAACAAAATGCAGGGACAAGATGAGTTGAGGGTTTAGTCTCTGCTGAAGACGTACTATGCTTCTTATGATGTGCAGCATTATTGATGAAATGTTTTGGAATCTTTGTAGTACTGTGGGTGGAGTCAGGGATTGATTCAATCCTCAGTGCATAACCATTGGACCCTACATAAAAACGTGGTTTAGCAAATATAGAATGAATGAGTCTATATAGTGCCATAGAACTGATTTATTTACTTAAGTAGCCAATCAAATCAGTTTTCTCAATTTCACTGATTTTGTGACCTTATTTAGATACAAGCTTTAAAGTAGAGTGTCACAATGAGGGAAGGTAGAAAAGTTCCCATTGTTGTGTTGTAGTGAAAAGATGGTACAAAATATTTCATTGAGTTGGATTGCATTTAAAAGGAAGATAAAAACTTACAGGACTTTGAAAAAAATAAACTAAACATTTGAATCCCTGAATAGTAATGGGGAGTGGGTGAAAACTCTAAAGTCAATAATTTTAAAACAAAAACTAACCAATCCTTTAATTATAGCATAATTATCCAGATTTCCAACTGTGAATTCACTTTTGCTTTGGTCTTTTAAATAAATTATGCATGTTTTCCATATGGGACCCCACACCAGAACTCCTTTTTAATCTGGGAAAACATTTCCAAAATCCAAGTTTATATCCAAGCTCTGGGATATTAATTTGACTTTGGATTCTTCCATAAACTTTCCATGTTTAGAAATGTTTTGAACAGTCCCTTGGGATACACATGTTTGTATTATACATATTCTATGTCTTTTAATAGTAACATTTAGGAATTCAGTAGGAAAAAAATAATGCCCTTGTAAATTTGATCTCTTTTGCAAACATAAGAACATGAAATGTTCTTGGCTTACCCTCCACCAGGTTTACATTAATAAACCATCGATTGCAAGCCCAAACATCCAATTCCAAAGAAACTTCCAACTTCAATATTATATGCTGTTTCATTCTACTATGCATTTAACAAAGGATTAAGGCATAATGCATTTTTAATTAACTGAAATATTAATGGCAAAAAGCTTTTAAGAGAAAATTTTTAAAGAATTACTCATCATAAACATGGTTTCAATAGAATTTATTTATAAAGCTGGGTAGAAAACTAGGAATGGATAATTAAAACTTTAAAAAATTTTTTCCTTTTATATAATATGGTTAGCTTGACAAACTTCACAGATAATACCAAAAAATGTGGGAGCACTCTTGGGGGCTATGAACTAATTAACAAATACTGAGATTTTCTACATTTTTGCCGAGTTTTTCTGAAACTGCTTATATTAAACATGTAGAGCCTGAAGGGGACTGCATCTAGCCAAACAGACACCCTAGTGGGCATATGCTCCACCACCATAAATGACATTTTTTTTGGCACAGCATTTTTTTTATTAGTTATGGATATTCATGAGATAAAAAGTTGATTGTCAACACTTTTGCCCAAGATGTGATGGCCAGATCCATACTGGCAGGAAGCCCATTACTACAAATTGCAATTGTACCCCATGTCCCCCACCCAATTATCCCCAACCTCCCTCCCCATCCCCCTTTCCCCACTCCACTTTGTATCCCTAGGTATGTTCTCTCCCTCTGCAAGTCCAATACATCACTGTGGTCTTTCTTTCCTTCTTTCTCTCTTAGCGCTCACATATGAACGAGATCATGCAGTATTTATCCCTCTGTGCTTTGCTTATTTCACTCAAAATAAGTTTGTCCAAGCTCATCCATGTTGTTGCAAATGGGAGAATTTCATTCTTTTTTATGGCAGAGTGGTATTCCATGGTGTATATATACCACAGTTTCCTTATCCAATCATCCATCAATGGACATTTAGGTTAGTTCCATATCTTGGTTATTGTAAACAGAGCTGTGATGATCATGGGATTGCAGGTATCTCTTCAATATGAGGACTTCCATTCCTTTGGGTATATACCCAGAAGTGGGATTGCTGAATCGTATGGAAGATCAATCTGTAGTCGTTTGAGAAACCTCCATACTGTTTTCCATAGTGGTTGTACTAATTTACAGTCCCACCAACAGTGTAGGAGTGTGTTCCCTTCTCTCCACACCCTTGCCACCATTTGTTATTCTCTGTCTTTTTGATTATAGCCAGTCTAACTGGGGTGAAGTGATATCTCAATGTGGTTTTAATTTGCATTTCCCTGATGACTAGTGATGTTGAGCATTTTTTCATGTACCTGTTGGCCATTTGTGTGTCTTCCTTTGAAAGGTGTCTATTCAGCTCCTTTGCCCATTTTTTAATTGGGTTATTCATTTTCTTACTGTGTAATTGCTTGAGTTCCTTGTATATCATGGATATAAATCCTTTGTTGGATGTATAGATAGCAAAAATTTTCTCCCACTCTGTAGGTTGTCATTTCACTCTGTTGATTGTTTCCTTTTCTGTGCAGAAGCTTTAGTTTGATATAGTCCTATTTGTTTATTTTTTCTTTTGTTGCCTCTGCTTTCAGGCTGATGTTCATAATGTCTGTGCCCAGACCTAGTTGTAGAAGTGTTTCACCTATATTTTCCCTTAGTAATTTTACAGTTTCAGGTCTCATACTTAAGTCTTTAATCCATTTTGAGTTTATTTTAGTATATGGTGAGAGATGAATGTCTAGTTTCATTCTTCTGCATATGGATATCCAATTTTCCCAGCATTACTTATTGAAGAGGCAGACTTGTCCCTAATGTAGGTTTTTGTTGCTTTTGTCAAATATCAGATGGTTGTAAGCCTGAGGGGTAATTTCTGGGTTCTCTATTCTGTTCCACTATTGTAAGTGTCTATTTTTATGCCAGTACCATGCTGTTTTGGTTACCATAGCTTTGTAGTATAATTTGAAATCAGGTAGTGTTATGCCTCTGGCTTTATTTTTTTGCTCAGGATTGCTTTGGCTATTCTGGGTCTTTTGCTGTTTCATGTGAATGTTAAGATTATTTTTCCATTTCTGTGAAGAATGTCATTGGTATTTTGATGGGGTTCCATTAAATCTATAGACATTTTCACAATGTTAATTCTTCCAACCCAAGAGCATGGAATGTCTTTCCATCTTTTTGTGTCCTCTTTAATTTCTTTCAGTAGTGGACTACCCACATCAGTTGCTGAGGTATTGTTATCAGTCCTCATTTATTGATTAGGAATGTAACTAAGAGTTAAGCCATTTTTCAAGACACAAAGATCTAACTTTTAGGATAGCAACATCAAATTAAAATTTTCCCAAAGAAAAATAATTTAGCTTTTCCCTACAATTGCAAGAAAAATCAAATTTCCTCCATTGGGCTCCCAGAACATTTGGGTGAATAGTACTATAATTATTTGCCTCAACATTTGTTTCCTCCACCAGTTCATTGAGGGAAGCACTGGCTTATTGAGTTTTTTATCTCCATTGGCCAGCAGGATGCATGGATTGTAGTAAGTGCTCAAAACATGATTTTTAACAGAAGAATTAATTGTTAGTCAATTTGGAGTTTGAAATATTATTTTAGTGGTTTATGGATAGTGAAAAAGAGGTCAGTTATCAATAACATGCAGTAAAAAATTAACCTTGCCCTAAGAGAGGTTTGGCCTTTGTCCCTGGCTCCTGGGAGGCAGGCTCTAAGCTTGGGGAATGTCCTGCCTATAGGAGTGCTTTTGTTTATGTGAGGCCTTGGGCCATACCAGATAGTCTATGCTAACAATGTGGTTTATAATGGGGACCCTTCAGCCATGCATCATCAGCTTGACTTCAGGAGGGGCTGGAGGCTAAACAATGTCTTTGTGACTGAGCTCCGATAAAAAAACTGGACCCCAAAGCTTCCCTGGTTGACGATACCCTGTGTATTACCACACATAGTTGCCAGAAGAAACAGGCACTGTTGCACATCTCCACTGGGCGAGGACAACTGGAACTTTCACCTAGAACTCTCCTGGATCCTGCCCTATGCACATCTTCCCTTGGAATCTGAATCTTTCTCTAAAATAAATGATATCTGTGAGTATAACAGCTTTTTTGAGTTCCATGAGTTCTAGTGAATTATCGAACCTGCACGTGGTCTTGGGAAGGCCCAGACTCACAGTTTCTGTCAAAAGTGAGGGTGGTCTTGAGGACTTCTGAACTTTGTAAATAATAATAGCTGAGACTTAATAAACACCTTCTAATGCAAGGGATCGAAATGTGGATTGTTTCATTAAATTCTTGGCTAAATCTATGAGTTTCGTATTGCTTTTTACACCATTTTGTAGATGAAGAAATTGAAGATTTAAGACCAAATACCTAATCCAAAACTCAAGGGATGGGGAGATGGCTCCAAGTTCAAGCTCCCCAACTCCAGAGCCCATCGTCCATCTACCATAACAAGAGTGTGCTCCTTCTTTCATGGTGTAGAGGGGAACAGATATGGTTAACCTCCAGTCTAGGTCTCCATGCTTTCTGCACATAGGATATGGACCACAGTGGAAGTTATGGGGGAGCCAATGGATTCAGAACAAGATATGCTCTTTGGTTTTTGACAGCTCTAATTCCTTCTTTGACGCTAAGAACTTCTATGACAATAGGCTAATAACTCCCCCTAATTAAATGTCTCTGTTCTCTTCTTTGAAGGAATATACTAGCCCTTTAGCAAGTTGGTCTCATTCTTACCAAATAAACATCCCAGACAGTGAAAAATTTCATCTCTCCAGGCTGGGAAACTGGAAAACCAACAGTCACTTAGTGGGGGCTTGATGAAGATGGATCATTATTTTCTTTTCTCTTTGGTCACTTCAAAATCACAGGGAGTGAAGAGGAAATGAGAGACACTGGGAATCCCCCCATCTGGCACTCAGTGCAGCAATGTAGAGGCAATCTTAACCACTGAGCACCCCGGAGCAGATTGGCCAAGAATGCCAAAAACTCTCCTCTCAAAGACTGCCAGCTCATACTTACGGCATGTAAATAACACAGGCAGTGGCTGCTGTATGTGTGCTGTTAGAAGAGTAGTTAAGTTAACCTTCACATTCCTCCTCTGGGAAACCAGCTGTGTCTGGCCCCAGAACATGAGTCAGAGGCAAAGCCATGTGGCCCAGAGTCCAAGTAGATCATAGACACATGAAAACAGCTCTTCTAAAAGTCAATATAAACAGCACTCAGATTCTAAAAATAATTGCTCTACAAATATTTAGGTTGAGATCCTAAGATTTGCCCCAATTCTTTTTTCTCCTTATGTCAAACACAATGAATCTTAAACTACCCAAGACTAAAAGACAAATTAAAGACAAGAGGACACAATAACTACTATTCAGGTAGCCTAAAAAGCAAAACTTGGAGACCCTGATTTTCATCTCCATTTATGGATATAATTTACTCCTTGTTCAAATGGGTTTCTCTTCTGTTGTCACATTGCAATTCAAATATTGGACATTTAGAGTATAAACCATGTGGCAAATCTCCAACATCAATATGCCTGAGCCAAAATTTGATCTTTGGTCTCTGCTTTTTCCTGAATAGATCTTTTCTAGCTATCCAGGGGAAAAGGTCTTTGATTTATTAGAATTGGGCCAGTCAAAAATGCCCAGCAGCCACCACAGACATAGGTCCGACGAAACTGTATTGAAAATGGCTCCAAAAGCTGAGGAGTTCAGAAGTTCTCTTCAAATTAGCTTCCTTTGGACAAACTTTGCCTTGAGTCATCCTTTAAAATGTTAAAGGGATTTCTTCAGGCTAAAGGGATTTCTTCAGGCTTGTCTTTGTGCCCTGAGAGCTGTTTTGTTCAGTTCCATCTGCCCAAAGCCATGGGTTGTCAGTCCTACCATTAGTGATGGCTGGCCTGTGTTGATATTCCAGAAACCTGAGGTTGTAGAAAAGCTATTCTTATTGATTCTTTCAAGTGCTCATGGCATGGTCTCAATCTAAGCACATGGTGTCTCTGGGTCAAATGCCTGATTTCTTAATATTTAAAAAATTATGCTTTTAACTCATATGCATCTTTCAAAATGGCATAATTTCATCAAGGACAACTTGAAATGACAGTCACCATGTTGGAGAACTTCTGACATGAACAAAAAAGTTACATAGCTATCCATTGGTCATTATTTTATTATTGACATTAAATTTTTTTAATTGACATTAAGATTTCCAAATGCAATTTGGATTCTAAAATTGTTTCCCTAAAACATTTACCAATAATCAGAAGTTTAAAGGAAAAGTTTATTAAAAAATTCAGACTTATCATGGATGCATACACTCCAGGCCTCCCTGAACTTTACCAAAAGAAAAAAAGAACTTTGAAAGACAATGAAGAAGCTTCAAACAGACTGCAGCACCCAGTTTCTATAGGGCCACTTAAATCAGCAAGGAGAATTATCTCCAATGAAAGAAGGATGAAACAAACCATTTTAATAGATCTAGGAACTACACTTTCCACTTGGAATCCTACCACAATATCCATATCTGTACCTGTGAGATCACTTAGGTGATAGGTGCTTTTAATACCACTCAGACTGACAAATCCAATCTATAAGTATAATTTCTTCTATATTTGTAGCTGGCTTTCTCTCATTTCATGTTTTGCCCCTGACTCTCTGCAAAACTTAGAAATTATTTAATAATAAAAGGTTGTCATTATGTGTCACTCTAGGAATATCTAGTTCAGATAAACAGATCTAACCAAAAGGGAAAAATATCAGTAACTTGATTTATTGAAACAACCTCTTCTTCCAATTGGTTTTAAAAACAACATTGACATATTTAACACTTGGGGAAAAAAAACAACTATGTGGCCTCAGTTACTGGGTTATAAGATAAGAAGGAAAGTGAAATACCAAGACCAAGACCTTTTAAACAAATTTATAGTATTTAAAATTTTGGTTTATAAATAAATTCATAAATTATATACAAATATGTAAAAATTTAAAAATTTATAAATTTTTAAAATTTAAAAATGTATACATATATATATTTATAAATTGTATTTTTTTAAAAAATTTATGTAATGTGCCTATTGAAATGATTCCTTGGACAAATTAGGCTGATTTAGTAATTTTTGGTTTAAAAATTGTTCTATGTCTTCCCCTGATTTTGCCACCATGTTAAAAACGAGACTAGCAAAATGATCTAGTTTAGGCTAGTCTTTATTTTCACAAAAAAAAACTAATTTAAATTTCCTAAATTTCCCTTATTGGTTTTTTGCTAGTCAGACCTTTAAGATTATAAAATTATAATTTTTTTGGACCGGCCCTGTGGCTCACTCAGGAGAGTGTGGTGCTGTTAGTGCTGAGGCCACGGGTTGGGATCCTACATAGGGATGGCCAGTGTGATGTGCTCACTGGCTGAGCGTGGTGCAGACAACACCGAGCCAGGAGTTACGAGCCCCTTACCGGTCAAAAAAAAAAAATTATATTTTTTATGTTCAAGTAAATTGTATCATAATAGGTAATGTCTTTATGAAAAGAGATAAATGTATATAATCATAGTAACTGTAAGATTTATAAGAACCAGAGTTTAAAATCTTAATATTATTTTGAGTTCATTGATCAATAATCTTTGGATGCTTATATTCAGTACATTATAGAGCAGCCTTCAATTAACACATTAAAAAGCTGTACAAATGCCTTTGGTTTATGTTAATATATGTGTTCATTTTAAAAGAAATTTTCTTTTTAAAGTGTACAATGGTGACAGAGTAATGAATATATTTTGGTTTAGTGTACAAAAAAAGAGATAATTTTTGCCTTAAGGTAAAAAGTATCTTGTGTCAGAATAAAAAAATGGTAGTAAAAAAAATATGAAAATAAACTTTATTTGCTCGAGATTATAATACCTACAAATAAGGAGTTTAAAAACGTGTTAAAAATTTTTTACCCCAATTTTTAAAAATATGATGGGCAGATTAAAAATAGAAAAAGGCTTTCAGATCTTCGACTTCGAATTTTTTTTTTTTTTGTCCTTTTTGTGACAAGTAAGGGGATCTCAACCCTTGGCTTGGTGTCGTCCGCACCGCGCTCAGCCAGTGAGCGCACCGGCCATCCCTATGTAGGATCCAAACCCGCGCGGCGGAGCGCCTCTGCGCTCCCAGCGCCGCCCTCTCCCCAGTGTGCCACGCGGTGGGCCCCGACATCGAATTTAAAAGCATGGACCAGAATGGGTTTACTTTCTGTTAAAAATGTCCGAGTTATTTTGTGCCCCAATAATACTATTATTCTCTAAACTCTCTTTGTTATTGGAATACCTTTAAATAGTTTCTAAAAGGTTCTTACTTTTGAAAAAGTTAAACTTCTAAATGATGACCTTCACTAATTTCTGTATTTTAAAAATATTGCCTATTACTATTTCTTGCCTTAAGCATATCTCATCTCCTGTGACATCTCTTCTTGATTTTGTCTTTTTCACATTTAGACACCAAATTTAGGATAATAAAAATATTTATAATAGCTTTTATCCCTGAAATACTTTGGGGCTTCCTAAATGCATACAGGTGACATAAATATTTGTTCCTTTATTTTATAAAAGAAAAGATAATCAGAATAACTAGATTTGTTTGTCATTCTCTAAATTTTAACTTATGCAAACTATTGTGAGAGCTTTTTTTATACACAAAAGTTAGGATAAAAAGTTTCTTAAAACTGACAAATTCAAAGAGAGTTTAAGCATTTCTACGTTAATTATGTATAAATGTGTTGTTATAAATATGTATCAATTATTGTATGCTTTTCATGTCAAGGAAAACTTACTCATGTAGATACAGTAACAGTCTACACAAAGATTTTTGTCCCCAGGTTTAAATGTAAAATATCATTTGGTGACTTTTGTAGTACATATTTTTGGTAAGTAAAGGCCTGGAGATTTATCACTGTCTTCAATGTCCATAATACATTCTTTTTCCTAGGATAAGTATGGCTAAACACTTACAAGTTAATTTTGTATGATACCTCAATAGAGAATTTTACTCTTCTCCAATTTAATACTATAGTTTAATATAATAAATTAGCAAATGTTCATTCTTCTCATCGAAAGATATGAAAGCCTTCCCAGACTGTCACCTAAACAGGTCCATGTGATATTAGACCAGGTGATTAAACATTTTGGAAATATCAGATACAGACTTCACTTAAATCTCATCAGAGAAGAATTTCCATGTACAGTCAACAACTAACATAGCAGTAAGACTCCAACGATATGTACTTCCCAGATAGGACAACATTATCCATTCTCCAACGTTAAAACCTTTTTAAACTACACTTACGGGAAACATTAAGGAAAGGGTCTCTATACAATCTCCAGAAGCAAATGGTTCAAGGAAATAGGTATCTATCTCAAGATCCTTGGAATAGACAGCTGACTAGAGATATGGGAGGCAGATTTGGCTCAATACCCTCCCTCCCCACCAAAATCAGGGCCAGAAGCCACTAGTCTAGTGCGTCTTTACACATTTTTGTTCTTCATCATCTAAGCCATCTTATTTTCTCTTGCTCATTCTAGTTTCTGAATTGTTAGTAGATATCTCTGACCCTCATTCATGACAAGACCCCTATTCTTGATAATTTCCAGATACTGGACGACTTCTTCAGACACTGACGAAGTTAAACAACCCATATCTGAATTAAAGAGAAAAAACACTTGGTCATTTAAAGAATATCCAAATAACTTGTGGGGCATTTGGATCATGTTTCAACTACTATTAACAATCCTTGTGTCTGTGTTTGTCATAGTTATAGTTGCCAAATGCATAAGATCCAGACTCTTAAATGTTGTGGCATAGCCACTGTCATACTAGATGATTCAACAGATGATCACCCAACAACAATAACTAAAAGGTATAATGCTTATAGTTATCAAAACAACTACTATCACAAATGTTAAAGGCCTTTTTAATAGATTCAGGCACTATACTTTCAACAGAGGTGCAGAACTAAATTGATCATATTCCCAAAAGAAAATGATCTATTACCAAGAGAGTGAAAAATGGGCATACTAGCTGTTAGGCTGTGGTGGAAGGAATGGAGATACTGAAAACTGAAACAGAAACCGTAACTTTGAAAACTTCAAAACAGATAAACTGCACTAAGCCAAACCATCTTGTGCATCATAGAAGATCGAGGCTCAAACTTTTTAAGTAGGACTCATTTATACCCAAATACTTTGAGATAAGACCACAGACAAACTGATATAACTAACCATAACTGCAGAGACTAATGTGGTTGTAGCTCACGTACTGTTCCTGCAACTTGCCTGGTCAAGGTCATCTTTTAACTCACCCCTCCTCGCTGTAAGTACCCTCGTTAACTTCCTTCTCTTGAAATGCCCCAGGATTCCTCTGGAGTGTTTTCTTTTATGCACCAAGCTAAACAAATGTTGGCTTCAGGTATGTCCCTGGTGGTCTTTAAGTGGTAGGCTTTAAAAATGTTATAAAATTGATATTATTACTACATCCATATTTCAGGTTTCATTGAAAATTTTATCTTATAGCAGCACTGTCCAATAGAACTTTCTCTGATGGTGGAAATGGTCTATAATATACAGTGTCTTTCACAGTAGCCACTAGCCTTATCTGACCACTGAGTAACTGAAATACGGCTAGTTTGACTGACTGTATTAGTCTGTTTTCTGTTGCTTATAACTGAGTATCTGAAACTGTATAACTTATAAAGAGATGAAATTGACTTCTTACAGTTTGGGAGGCTGGAATGTCTAAGGTCCAGGGGGCATATCTGGTGAGGGCATTCTTCTTGGTGGGAGTTTTGTACAGAGCCTGTTGGCAACACAGGATACCACATGGCAAGTTGGGGGAAGAGTGCTTTCATGGGCTCTCCTTATAAAGCCACCACTCCACATCCATGATAATCCATTAGTCCATTAACCCATTAATGGATTAATCCATTCATTAGGGCAGGGCTCTCACGATCCAATCACTTCCTAAAGGCCCCACTTTTCTACACTGCTATGTTGGGGATCTGGGGCTACACATAAGCTTTGGAAGGGACAAACATTCAATGCATGTCACTGAGGAACTGAAGTTTTCATTTTGCTTAACTTTAATTAATTTAAATCTAAATAGTCATATGTGACTAAAGGTTATCATATTAGACAGTGCAGTCTTAGAGTATGTACCACTCCTGACCCTCTGGTGTAGTTTATTAAAGGGGACATTGTTCTCAGGAAGTAATACATTTCCCTTTATAAATTCACGGGGAAAAAAATCCATGTAATGGTCTCTGAACGGATAGTTGCTGATCTGGGAAGGAAGATAAAACTTAGCTCTGGACCTTTAAGAAAAGAGTTTTGGTTGTAAGGAAGTAGTTTCTGCCTCATTTTCTAATTGAACTAGCTCCTGTGTCACAGAACAGAAATTGGCAGTAGCATTCTTTCTATGTACTCATCAGCCAAAGGTGCTGTTCTGATTCAAGTGGGACAAAGTGGAATACCACTGTTTGACAATTCAGCCGCATAAAACTCTTATTTGTTGGAACTTCATGAAAATTCTGGCATATGGTGAACTACTGAGTTTAATTTCTTTGGAATGTGAGTTTGCATAATTTTAGGTGTCCTAACAGGTACTATAAATGGACAATTAGCAGACTGTGAAACAGAGGCTGCTTAGGTTGGCATAATCTTACACCAGAAGTCCAAATGTCACTAGAATATTGATTGCAATGCTTGATGGTGTAGCAAGAATGTCTATTGCTCAGTTATTTTAGAGCATTGATTCTTAATCTTGATTGCACATTAGAATCACCTAAGGTGATTTCAGAAGTCCCAAATGCCAGACCACATAATTAAGAATTTCTGAGGGTGAGACGTTGGCATTAACATGTTCTGAAGTTCTCTAGATGATTCCAATGGGCAGTCAAAGACAACTAATGATTACATACTAAAAACAGAATGAAATACCTCTCAGATACCAGCCAAAGGATAGTAACAATAATAATAATAATAATTCCCACTTAGTGACTTCCTGGCATACTGCAGTGTCTTAAGTCCCACAGAATTTCTATGAGGTAGACATTATTATTTTCATTTGTCATATGAAAAAAATGAGTAATTGATTAGAGATCTGAACTTCTAAATCCTTGCTTTTTTAATATACTTTAGTGTCAGCTGGATCACTGATAGTCTTAATGCCATCAAAAATTAATATCCTAAGCATTTATGGTATCTCATTCAGGACTTCTTGAAAAAAAAGTATTAATTTTGACATATATTAGAGGGCATTATCATTTAACAAGAACAAAAATTAAATTTAATGTGTTCTTATTTTAAGCAGTATGCTGCTTTTCATTAATGAGTGCTAATCATTGAAGATTTTCATTGAATGTCAACTGGTTATTTTACCTCAACTTTATTTTTAATTGATTTACCAATCTTATCTTTGGACACCTTAAGTTAAAAAGAAAGTACTTAAACTCTGAATAAAACTGTAAAATTGAATATATAAATTTTAAAGTACTATACAGAATAAGTAAAATACATGCTGGCTTGTGTGGGGGAGGAGATAAATGAAAACAAATGATTAGGCTGAGAATAGCAGTAAGTTTCTATATACCACAATGTAGTGCTTTGTGAAGCCATACTAAACCTTGCTCTAGGTTGGGATAGTCTCCTTCATTTTCTGACTATTAATTAAATCCAGCAAAAACTGAATTGACCACTTACTTTGGCCAAGAACAAAGAGATAATTCATCATGATCTTTTACATTAAGTCAAACTAACAGGAAAGCTATTTCCCATTGTACCAGATTCAGCAATGCCAGATATATTTGAAGTGCATTTTGTTTGTTTGTTTTTTGTTTGGGTTTTTTGTTGTTGTTGTTGTTGTTGTTTGTTTTTCTTTTCCAGAGTGCAGCCTTGAAGGGCGTTTTTAATCTTGTATTTGTATGAGAAATTTGGCTGTGTCTTGCATTTTAGCTTTACATGGCAGATGTTATGGGCCCTGAAATTGTCTCCTGATTAACCAAGATGAAGAGATTCTGAGGCCTGATGGGTGTTTGCATTTTTATATCATCAATGCCCTTGAGTGCTTAAGCATATCTGTAAAGCACAAAGTGAAATACAGTGGTTAAGAGTCCAGACTTTAGTGCCAAACTGTATGGAATCAAATCCCCACTCTCTCAGCTGTGAGACTTTGGGAAAATTACTTAAAACTCCTTTTGCTTCAGTTTTCTTATCTGCTGCATGGTGATGATGATAATAACAGTGCCCATCTGATAGGGTCGTTGTAAGGTTTAAGTAATTTATAATACCTACATATTACTTAGAGCAGTCCCTGGCACAAAGTAAGCATTTGCTATTATTATGCTCTAGGCTTCTCTTTGAAAAGCTCATGTAATTGCTTTGCACACAAGGGTTTAGAAAAAGAATGTGATCACTAATTTGCAATATATCCTGTCAGTCAACATGTTAGTCAAGGACTGTTGATCTAATACCCATTTGGTAATAAAAGGCTCTAAGCCTTTACTATCTTATAAAAAGAATACAGAGTGTTGACAAAGTCAGAAGGCACCTTAGACGGTATCTTTGCTTCTCTACTCAGGGCAGTTGTGTGTTCTAAGACCTCATCCAGGTGGGCTGATGCACCTGTACAGAAGACACAGACTTACCTCATCTATCTGTGTACCTGAGTATTGATCCTTGATAAGAAACTGAAAAAGTTGCAGCCTATGAAAAGGACAGAAATGCTGGGCAGTATGGAAGATTTAGGCATTTATGAACATCTTTATTTGACAATGAACCCCTTGGAGTATAAGCATTAGGGATGTGAAGAATTTTTATTTATTACAAGAAAGATCTTCAGCAACATATTTTTCTTTTTAATCATACAACTGTACATTTATGCAAAATTTCACATTTTTCAAATTAGGAGATCCACTGGCATTAGTATCTTTCTTAGTGCTTTATGAATTTATTCGTCCTCTTCCCTGCTCTAGAGAAGTCCGAGAAAAAGGATACAATGAAGAGAATGATAAAATGACAACTCCATGTAAAGTAAATATATATGGAATTCTAAGAAAGCAAAACCTTTATCCACATAACATGAATGAACTTGAACACATTTTTCTGGGATTTAAATTTAATTACTCACGTCCTGAAGAGTTTCTGAGATGAACTGAATTCTGCCTCTAAATAAGCAGCGAATTTAAGGAGAATATAGTGTTCCATTACGGAGGGCAACCTAGAACAAGAACAGGAATATGTCTCCCATTTTCTCAATTTTCCTTTGCAATTGGATCAACTCGATCCAATATACAAATTCCTCCATGGGGCTAGATAATGGTATGTTGTAAATTGTGAATTGATGGGAAAAGACCTGCTAGTGAGGCAATTCTGAAGACCTGGGGCTTAATGTTTGCTACTCAGTACAAAACTTCAAAGGTTGGCATTTCTTTATTGTGTTACCCTGGTGAAGATCTTTGCTGTCTTTCGTTCTTTCCCTCTCTTTCTTTTCTTTCTGTGTACCAACATTTAAAATGCATAAATTAACATTTTTCTGTGTTTGACGTTTTATGAGATCTCTCTTTGGAAAATGCTTTAATGGTTCAAAATTGGATTACACTTTCTTAGGGTCATAAGTAAAATATCATTGTCTCGTTTGGATTTCTCTTGGCTGTTGTGATGGCTTTTTGCTTGTTTTCTTGCCCTGAACTCACTCCTTTTATGTCATCTTCCCCTCTTCCACTCAGAGTTCTGAAGGACAGATTTAATCATATCACTGTCCTAAAATATTTATTGACTCCCTATAGGTCCATAGGATGAAGGCCAAATTCCCTAGAAAGGTATATAAGACTCTTCTTCTATATTGGTTCCAATTTCCCTTTAATCTGAGCCCCACCTACTGTTCTCCAGGCAGTCCTCTACTTTGTGTGCTTCATGAGAACAAGAATCATGGCTTCTTTGCTCACTCTTCTACCCCACTGACCAACAGGTTTGAAGGTGGTCAGGCACAGCAAGGAGAGAAGACAGGCGCAGTGGAGACTGGGGTGAGCTGTCAGGCACATGCTTCTTTCAAAGAGGGAGGGAGCATTGGAGCCGCCACTCAGCTCCCGTCATTTGTTGCCATGTGGGAATGTAGGCCCAGTGTTGCCAGATCTTCTGATTTTTTTTTTTTAAGAGAAGCCAGAAATCTGGAATTTTATGAGAAATCTTCCAATTTTTAAATCTTGGCAACTAATTCAAAATATTTTTAAAACACTGTACGGGCCAAAAAAAAAAAAAAAAATTCTGCCAACTGAATTGAATGGGACACCAGACTGTGACCTCTTTGGTAAGAGCCAGGAAGCATGTTATCTACCCAGCCTTGTGCTCCACCCACACTAAACTTCCTGCTGTTCCCCAAACAAGCCATGTACTTTGTGCACCTCTTCAGCACTGGTCTTGTTGCCAGGGATGCCATCCTCATTTTCCACTTGGAAACTCCTACTCATCCTTCAGGGCCCAGCCAATATGTGATCTTTCCCGGTGAGATTCACCTTTCCTGAGGAGATGCAGTCAGGACTCTGCCTAGACTCTGCTATAACACGCATCATGTATATGGCAGTCCTTAAGGATCAGGAGGGGCTCTGTTACGAATCTTCTCTGGCACCCAACGCAGGGTCTGGCACATAGTAGGCTCTCACTAAATGTTTGTTGAATGGATGTATTCCCATCAGAATGAATATATGAGATTTCCTGAGGAAATAAACACTTTTCATTTCCTCCCATCTTTGCCATGTTGATTTCAATGTGGTAGGCAAATCCATCTGTGGATGTTGGTGTCCTTTTTCAGTTCTACACCACATGCAGACTGTACTCTTTTTGGAGCTCTCCACTGTTACCACACTCATTGGCTTAGGGTTAAGCGTATCTAAGCAGATGGCTATATAACTATTCGACTTAAATGGGCTAAATTATTTCAAGAGCTTAAGGTGTAGAAGAGTTGTTTCTTCAATGACCTGGGAGCCGGTTTTATAGAAATAAAATTATTACATGCTGGGTCAGGTATTTCCTATTTAAAAAATATGCCCACTAATTTTATAGTTGTGGGAGCTTACCCTCTTTGTGAGAATTCATTTCCTAAAACTGTTTTGGATTCATGTTTGATGTACGTTATAAGAATAATGCCAGTTTAAATGATTTCATATGAAAAATGAAAGCCACTCCAATCCATCCTTACCTCTGTTAAAGTAAAACCATAAGGGCTTCTAATTCCTAATTTCCTGTATACACCCTATACTTCCCAACAAACAAGCCCATCCACATAATTTGACCACATACCCACCCACACAAAAAAGCCCATAGATTCTATACACATATATGTATATAAACAGAGAAATATACTAAGCATTTGCATATAACCACTCCATCTACACAATAATATTCAAAGTAGACTTTCCCCTTTGGAATGTGATGGATTCATATGTTAATAAAGAAATTGAATTTCTCTAGTTTCCATAAATTCATGCATTCCCCTATTATACTTATTTAAAATTTCTACATTTTTTAGGATTTAGACAAAACTTGTTTGAAAACATAAAAGGGTTTTGAACAAAGTGCAAAATTTTTCCTAAAGTAATCAACAGAAATTTACTCTCTTATTCAGGAGCTTACTAATTAGCTGAAGCAAGTAAGATCTGAAAAAAGATCCCACCAACGCATTACCACTACTATTCCTCTAAGATTTCAATAAAATTTTTTTTATTTAATAAGATAGTTTAAGTTCGACATGATTCAAAGGATGACTAAAATTTATAAAACAGAAAATTCCAAATAGCCCAAAATGACTTTCAAATGACTTGTTTCCATAGTCAACAAGATACATTTTTTATGATGATTGACAGTAGATTATTATAATATGAAGTTTACTCTGCATGATTATAGAACAGTATTTGTTCCTTCCCCTACAATATTTTCTAAAATACACCACTAATAGAATTACTCAGTTAGGGCCCTGAGAACTTCAGAAAAAAGTCAGGGAAACATACAATGCTATGCTTGGCAGTAAAGCCGAACCGCAATACCAATCTCCTGCCTCTGCCCTCACACACAAGGCTCCAGAGGTTAAAACTATGCCAAGTCATCAAAGTATCACTTATTAACTTAAATGACCTCCTCAACAGTTGAAATGAATGAGAAACTGGAAGCACAAGGTAATGAACTTGAAGGTCATAATTCAGGGCCCCAAAGATGGTGGGACTTGATCACTGGGAGAATTAAGCACTGATGGGACACACAACCCCAAATAAGGCACCTTGGCATTTGAGAAAACCACAGAATCAGGATTGTCACTCTCTGCCCTTCTTCTGCCCTTCTCCCTGAAGAAGGTCATAAGACTCTCACTCAAAAAGTGCTCTTCCTATACCCAGAGAAAGGAACATCCTTATCTCTGAAGACACAGGGACACATAGCAGGGTCTGAACAAATAGACCTTGCTAAGTTTTCTCCTAGTTTATTACCATTAAATCATACTTTTTATCCAATCACTACTTCTCTGTGATTATCCATTTCATCATCAAACCCAGCATAAAAAATACATAGGTTTACCCATTTCTTTGGGTCTTCATTTTCTTACGAAGGCTCCCATGTCACAAAAAACTTATTAAATAAATTTGTATGCTTTTCTCTTGTTAATTTGTCTTTTGTTAGAGGGGGTCTCAGCCACAAACCTAGTGACAGTTGAGGAACAGATATTTCTCCTTCTCTATAGCATCTGTCTCCCTATCTGTTCATGTTCTCTCACAGTCACTGTGAGTGCAAACCTGATGAAAATTTTGACTTTCAGAGCGCAAGCCTCCTAATCTGAAGGCAGGGAGATCAGGCCCTACTGCTTGGGTTTAATGGCTGTCCTGAGCTTTGTCCCTCCCTAATCTCCTGTGCAGGACAGGCCCTGTCCTAAGGTACTTTGCACCATGTTTCATTGCGGCAGTTTCCTTGTCCTTTCTGGCCCTTCTTAATTCCTATTCACTCATTTTAAAGGATTTTGGGGAATTACTTGTGATGGCAAAAACATTAAAAATGCCTAAGATGTTATCTTAGTCTGTTCAAGCTGCTGTAACAAAAATATCATAAACTGGGAGCTTATAAATAAACGAATACATCTCACTCTTCTGTAGGCTGGGAAGTCCAAGATCAAGGAGCCAGCAGATTTGGTGTCTGGTGAGGGCCCATTTCCTGATTTATAGAGGGTGACTTCTCACTTTGTCCTCACAAGGTGGAAGGGACAAACAAGGTCCCTTGGGACTCTTTTATAAGAGCACTAATCCCATTCATGAGGGCTTCACCTCATGACCTAATCACCTCCCAAAAGCCCACCTATTAAGTTTGGGGGTTAGGATATCAACATATGAATTGGAGGGGAGAGGGCAGGGGGACATAAACATACAAAGTATAGCAGATATCAAATAGAAAAAATATTATTGTACCTGTAAGTCAAGAGACAGCAAGAAGGATGTAGTGGCCTTAAGATAAACTTAAGTATTAGTGCAGGAAGGAAAGGACTTTAACTGGGAATCTCTTGCTCTCATTTAATGGAGCTTGTCCACAATTTTAAGTTTCAGAAACTATATTAGGGAAACACCAGACAATGAAGGTAGTTAGAATTTCCATATGGGAAACTATAGCAGGTCATTTTTAGACCAAAAACGCTGGATCTTTCCTTTTAAGTAAAATAAAAATCCTTTGGTATGACGCAGTGGTAGACATGGCTCATTATTAGGTAATAAATTTTTAAAACCTTATTAGGATCCCCAAACCAGGAATATAAAAGCACGGTTTCCCTTCCCCTTAAAACCATACTTATTGGCATCTAAGTGACAAAAAAAAAAAAAAAAGGCATCTGAAAGTCCCAAATGTATCCAAATAAGCAGTTAAGAATACACAATGTGCATATGCCACATCAAAAGAGGTATTGTAATTTAAGGACCATTGGGTAAAAATAAAGCCCAAATCTGCCACAGTTGCATAGAAATGTGTTTAATACTGTCTGAGTTATTTGTATGAAACACCACCCAACCCCCACAAACCCTGATACAAACCTTGGCGGAAAGTTAGCCAGGGCACTGGGTTTCTGCAGGCTCTGTGGTAGAGTTGGCCAGTCTTCAGCCCCCTCCCAGGGCTACCACGCTTTAAATAAACTCATCTGACTTTAAAGGAATGTTATGCAGACAGACAGATTGTTTGTTTGCACTTGTATTTCTGAAATGGAGACACTCCTGCTCGTGTTAAAATTGTAGCATAAAGTTCCACAGCAAACAACAGAACTAGGGAAATCTCATTTGTACCTGGTAACAGGACTCCTGTAGGCATAACAGATTCCGCTTTCTTTGGGCATATACCTGCCTTTCAGACCAGTCAGGAACTCTGAGCCCACGAGGCCTCCACATGGTATGTGGAGATACTAGGGGCATTTTCCCAAAAATCATACTGGTCACGCTTTGGTGCCAAATGACTGATTTTTTTTTAGTTCAAATCGCACATGCATATAATGATCACAATGCTAAATAAAAATTATTGACATAGCAATAGAGCTAAAATTGGTCTTCTTTTACATGTTTATTAAACATCTACTTCATGCCAGACCATTTACTAACTCAAAAAGAAATGTGAAGAGCATGCATGTGAAACACTAAAATTAGTCACCAACGCTAGACAGTGGGTGCTAGAGGAGAATGGCTGAACATCAAGAGGGAACTCAGAAGCGTTACAATGGAATCCCAACTTAGCCAAGTGGTTAAGGTTGAAAGTCAGAGAGCAGGGCCGAGCCCGTGGCGCACTTGGTAGAGTGCTGCGCTGGGAGCGCGGCGACGCTCCCGCCGCGGGTTCGGATCCTATATAGGACTGACCAGTGCACTCACTGGCTGAGTGCCGGTCACGGAAAAACAACAACAACAACAAAAAAAAAAAGTCAGAGAGCAAAGCAAAAATCTCAGAACGTTCATCATCCTCGAAAATCTTTTATGAAGGCACCATGTTGGTGCCATGTGCCAATGCTCAATAAATTCATCCCAGACAGGCTTTCTTCCCACCTTTGTGGAGAAGGCTGTTACTCTAGTTAAGTACCAGATTCAAAAAATTGGCTTCCATTTTGAACTCATACTGTACAAGAAATACATATATTTAAACACCGGCATCCCATTCAGTGTGGTAAGATGTCCACCACATGAAAGGCCCATAGAAACTGGAGTGAAGGAAGAGCAAGTTACATCTCCCATCTCTCATTCACTTTATGACATGCACTCATCTAGTGAAAAGGAATGTAAGTTTTGCCTGCAGTATTTCAGCATTCAAATTGCAATTTCTATCACTCTTAACTCTTCTATCAGGCAATAATAGTTGATTTTTAGAAAATTAAAGGTGAGAGTGTGAACATTATTACTTGGCCAACGGTATTTAAAAGAGTTTAGCATGATCAGAAGATTGGTTAGAATGGTGAGTTGTAGCTCAGAGGAGGTATACAAGGGAGGGATAGAGAGGATAGGCTGCAATACTGTCACAAGGCTTTTAATAAAACAGAGGTAAAAGAGACAGAAAGGAGAGAATTCGGAGAGAAAATGTAGGTGGTAAGTTGATAGGATTTAGCGATTACTGAGATAAAAAGGATAAAGCAAGGAAAAGTAGAAGTTATAATAAGATTGGTTTTGAGAGGGTATGCAAAATTCAATGTCATTCTTGAAAACAATTTATAACTTGAGCTAGTAACTCAGAGTCACATATAGAAATCTCGACTTTTATGGTACAATAATGTTTCCCTCGATATCTCTACTGTGAAGGATGTATGAATTAGGATTTATGGTTTATTTGTGAATCAAATTTGTTATTACTTGAAGCTGTGAAACGATTTTCTTAAAAGCCAGATTAATTTTGGTAAGAAGGATACTGAACTAGTACATGAAGGTACAGAGCTGGTAGCTGACTGTCCTCAAGACAATATGTTTCACATGAAAGCCTGCCATTGACAAATCAGTGATCTATGGATTCCACCTGGTACAACAGAATACCATTACTAGCAAGAAGTAATTAAGGCCAAAGATCTTCGTTGATTGTTGTGTATACTATAGCACATTTTCATAGAAACAAAAATGTCAGCCTTGACTCAAATATATGGAGATATGCCATAACAGAGATTTTCTTTCAGTGTGGTTTATTTCCAGCCTGATATTCAATTCTTTAGGATTAGGACCTGGGATTTGTACTCATAGTTGCAACATGTAGGGAATAAAAAAAAAAAAAATCAATAAAATTCTATCTCAACATTCTGACTGGTTAAACTTAATACTACCTACCTGTATTATATTGTTGAGAATTGTATCTTAATTCCTCCTATATTTCAGCCCCTCTAGGAAGAAATGTGTGAGTGTGTTTGTGACATTGTACATTATAGTCAAAATGAAATTATGTTTGTTCAACTTATTTCTAGCTCTTCAGTGATTTTTAGCTAAAGAGACGTGAATGACTATATCTTATATTAAGCAATAAAGGAATGTGGCAATGCTGAAATATTAAGGTTCTTGTAAGGTTTTCTTTCATAGAATTTTGTCTGGGGGTTGAAATATTATGCAATTTCCCCAACATAAAACTTGCCATGTATTTATTTATTCTTCTGATTATTGTAATACTGAGTACAGCCTTATATTTAAATTCCAAGACACACATCTTTTTAGAATAACATTTCCTATCAATTAATGCCATAAAAACTTTAAAAACCCAGAAAATTTGGAGAAAGGTGGTTGTAATAATATATAACATTACTCACTAAATTAGTAAAAGATGGCTAAAACTTAGAAACAACAACAACAAAAACCTTTACCATTGGGAATATTAGAACCTGAAATGGAATAAGTCTATCATTTTAATGTACCAAATTATAATTTAAGGAGGCCTGACTATATCAGAAATCTATTTAACACAATGAAAAAAATTCTCAATTTGGCTATAGCAACTACACTATATCAAAGTAATATTTTCTTTTAATGATCGAAAATGACATCATCTTAACTCCGTAATGATGGCAAATTAAAATATTTTATATCCTATGTATGCAATAATTCGCAGGTATACAGAACTTTGATTTTCACCATTTTAGAAAGAATGCATCCCAGGTCTGAAGTAAAACCCTCTTCAGGGTAAAGTGCATTTCTGGAATATTCAAGTTTGTTGGGACAGCTGGAGAAATGTTTAGTATCTGCTCAATAACTGCACATTCAAAAAGAGGGTTCTTAGTTGTGGCCAAGACCTTAAGAAAAAACCCCACACATATGTAAGGAAAGACACAGCTAGAAACGTGAATACAACTAGAAGGTCTTCCCGGTGCATCTGGCCCTGGCAGTGTGACCACGGAGGCCACTTGGGAAAGGCAGGGAAGCCTCCCAAGGACAGAGCACAAGGCCTCATTTCTCCTATCCTTAGACAAGTCATGTGTTTTCCCTGGAAATCTGGGCCCAACTCTCAGTTTCTTCCTCCAAGGATTCCATACCCTAAGTTTTCTCTGTAATGCTAGAACTTGGCCTGGATTTCCGACATTTCAACATTCCTAATTAAAGAAGGATTGTCTTTATCGAGCAGGCAGATGGTGCTGCAGCAGTCTGCTTCACAGTGAATCGTGTTTGTGAGGCCTTCCCTGTCAGAGATTCATCAGGAGAAGCAAATGTACTAGGCACACCTTCCATGGCAAGGAAGTAGGTGAGTGACAGGTCCTGAAAGAGGCAGAGAGAGAGGGTGACAGAGATAGGGATAGAGACAGAGAGAGAGAGAGAGAGAGAGAGAGAGAGAGAGAGAGGTGGGATACACACAGGGTTAATATTACAACTTTGAGGTCCTTTCAGATTGAAGTCCTGCTGTAAGTTTTCTGCAGGAACCAGTAAAGGGCAATAGTTCATATCAGAGACCTGAAGTCCAGCAGACTCCGTCTTGAATCCCTGCTCTGCCACTTACAGAAGAGCAAGGTCTTTAACTTGTCTAAGCTACAGTTTCCAGTGCATAAAGTGGGGAAAAAATAACTCTCCCAGAGGGATAGTGTCAGGACCACATAATAACATACTTAAAGAAATTATTACACAACCAACATAGACACAGTGTAAGGTCTCAATAAATATTATATTATTGAATATAAATAATTGAGTTTGTATCTATCCCAGATATTGGGATAAATTATTTTTATAGAGTGCCAGCCTAAATATTACTAATTTTGGTGGCCTCAGAGATGTAGTTCACCAGATTGTGCTGTTAACACAGGATAAAAACACTGGATTGATTGGTTTCTGTGTATGGTAGTGCCTTAATTTTGGACTTAATGACAACTAAAGGTTTTGTTTTTAAAAAAATTAAAACTCTTGGTTTTAAATATCAATATCAAGGTTAAGAACTCTAACAGTTTACTTTCTTCCTGATTTTACCATACCTCTGTAGGCCAAGTAAACATTCTGGGGAAAAAATTAACTATAAAATGTTGAGGCTGTAGGTTGGCACTTGGCTCAAGGGTGAGATGACGGTGTTCTTCCTCATCCCTCCTTTCTGCATTTCTCTTTAGAATTAAGGTCAGAGCCTCAACCATCAGGTCGTCTCTGAATTGTCAAGTATGGTTTTAGCTGAAAGCAAATCTTTGTTTCTCAATAAAGCACACCTGAAAAGCAAAAGACTTAGGAGCCAGTGGAAAACATCTTTAATTGCAATATTTTAGCTAAATGTGTGGCCAGGAAGTCTTCCAGGAGTAGCCTTCTTAGAACCCTAAATTATACTACTATAGTCATCTACCTAAGGCTGGCAATACCAGGGGAAATGGAAAATCTCTAGAGGGTGGGGCCTGAGACATCTCGAAAGCAATTAAAAATATTTTAAAAATTTGGAAGAAAAACCCTCATCTCTCCTCTTCCACCAGCTCTTCTACAAATGAAAGTAACTAAATTCATTTTGTAAGTAAGGCATTATTAGTGGCAAGTTTTGGCAAGGATATAGAGCAATTGGAACTCTCATATACTGGTTGTGGAGTGTACATTGGTACAATCGCCTTGGAAAATTGTTGGGCAGTTTCTACTAAAGCTAAATTACACATGTTCTATGACTCAACAATTCTTCTCTACCACTAGTGCATACATATGCCCAATGAAATGTACAAAAATGTTTCCTTTATGCATAATAGATCAAAACTGAAAGTAACCCAAATGTCTGTCAACAGTACAATGGATAAATAAACTGTGGTAGTTATACAATGAATACTACATGCCAATAAAAAAATAAACTATTGCTACATGCAACACAATAGATAAATTTCATGAGCCTAACACTGAAAGAAGCCAGACACCAAAGAGCGCATAAACATATGATCCCACTTCACTTGAAGTTCAAAACCAGATAAAACTAATTTATGGTGTTGGAAGACAGAAGAGTGGCTACTCTTGGTGACTGGAAAGGGGAACGAGGGGGTAGGCGGCTTGGTAACATTTTGCTTCTTGACCTGGGTGTTTGGTGATATGAGTGTGACTCCTTTATGAAGGAGTGTATCCAGATATACACTTATGACTTGTGCATTTATGTGCATCTATGCTATACCTCAATAAAATTTACACAATGCAACAAAACAGTCTCTTGTATAAAGACTAGAAGAAGCAGACTACAGCTTGGAGAGACACTTGGCTAGTTCTGCCTGTTCTCTGAGAAAGAACGTTAGAAGGAAGGTCAGAAAACCTGGGTTCCACTCTAAGCATGTAAGCAAGTCACCTTTCCTCTTTTGGTTTTATTTTCCAAGAGAGGGAATGTCGCTAGAGGGTCCATTGGCTCTAACGCAGGCATACTGACCTCAGAACCAACACACTTAACCACCAAACTTGTTGCCTCCTAGATTGGACAAGAGGAGGCAGATCACATTTTCTGACATTTTCCCAAAGGTAAAGCCCACTTCTACCTCAGGAAAATTCTTGGATATTCTGATGAAAAACAACATTTGGACAGATTTCTAGAAAAAGATTTTTTCTCTGGTAGCCTGTATCCTGTCAATGTTGGGTATCATTAATTAATAATCCCCTGAAGAGAATTTTTCCTTAATCCTAATAGAATTGAGACAGGTTAAGCCAAGAATTAGGGTTGAGATAATCAACCTAAAGACATAAAGAAATTTACGTTCTTAAAGCTGCCAAATGCAGCATTTGGATTTTTGATTGTCTATTGCATTTGACTTCCTAATAACTGGGGTTATCAATGTCCTCCTGCCAACTAAATTTTGATGTGGAGGTCTGAACTGAAATTAAATGCAGATAGTTTAAATGAGGCTTTATTATGCTAGCCATGTCCTTCACTGGGCCAAAAGCTTCCCTAAATTGGGATCCTTGTTTAGAGATGCCATTGCCCCTGCCCCTGCCCCTGAAAGGCGGGAAGGTGAGAGCCCTGTTTCATCAAGCCCCCTTCCCCTGGCCCCTCCCTTTTTACCTTGGGACAATCTAGAAAAGTCATTAAGATGGAAAATGTTTTGCTGAAATTTTTGTGTGTATCATTTCCGAGAATTTTCCAAAATAGCAAAGGGATGCTGACTTCCCACTAGGACTCAATAGAGTGTAGCAAATCAAACAATTTTCCAAAAGGCCTTTTCCTACCACTGTTCTGACCACACTTCCCATCCCACAGAGAAGTATTGTGGCTGTAAGCAAAATTGTATCTGAGATTCTCAGGTGGAAATAGGTAAGTTTTCAAATCTTGGAAGAAGGAAGGAGCAGAGAAAAACACCAATGTAGTAGATTTGTGAGTGGGACAAGGGAGGGGATAGGAGACAACAAAGAAAGAAAGGAATTCACTTACTTTGTGTAACTGGGCAGAGGTGGGTGACATCAGCTCTCTGATGAGTGTGGAGAGTGACTTCTTGAGCAAAAAGAGAACAGTTTCAGATTCTACTCCCAGTGATCTGTGGGTCTCCTCTAATCAGGGAAACTTTATTTTTCACCATTCCTTGCTGAGCTGTGGCACATGAAAATAATTACTAAGGTTAGAAACGGAAAATATTTATTAGGTCAGCTCGACCATCTTCTCCACTATGCGGGCCAGTTCTTTGCTGGGCCTGGATGACAGAGCTATGTCGGCAACCCAGCATGTCCCTGTCTCCCAGCACCTGAAAAGCAGGTGTCTTGTCCCTGCTTGATCTCTGCTGGGTCTATGAATGCCAAGGAAGAGAGAGAAGACAGCAAGATGTAATCCAACAACAGGAATTCCCAGCTCCAAGCCACTCATCAATTATTAATGTGGTAGCTGTTGGATCTGGCTTCAGATCTCCAGGGCCATATTTAAGGTTGGGAATCCTTCTTTTGCTGGGTGGCATCTTGTGCTCACCCTTTTTCCTTGGGTAAAGCCTCGCTCCTCAGAGCTGACGCTCAGCAGATACCTTGCTGAGGTGCCTGCATGCTCCAGTGGCTGTTATTCAGCCAAGGAGGAGAGACGTGGTTCCCTCTAGGCCTGCCTAGTCGAGTCATTCCCCATGAGCCTTCTTCCCATTTGCTGTTTTTCTTCTGCATGACTTCCCTCTTGCTGACACTGAACCCTTCCTAAAGACACCAGAGCAGCACTCAGCAGTCTAAAGGGGGTCTCTTCAGAGCCATAGAGTCGGGGCCAACCCCGTGCAAGGCCCCCCAAATAAATGGCTCTCCTTAACCCCCCACCAGCTCCAGTCTACGCGCCCTTGTTTTGTGCGGAAGCCTGGGGCTGGTTCTCTACAGGACTCAGAGCGCAGAGGCACCCCCTCCCCACGACACCAGGGAGGGTGAGGCAAAGGGGGCTTCCAACTCTTCTGAATCGCCTCACACACCGACAAACAGCTTAGGACCCCACACAGAATTTGTCTCAGAAAATAGCCCAAAGAATTGATTCAAACTCCTATCCAGGCTCCAGAACATCTAAGGAGAAAATGGAGCAAAAGTTGCAATAAAATTAAGGAAGTGACTGAGGAAAAGGTTATAATGATTGAAGATATTCACATGGAGTGCTAGGGTTGCTTGTACAGGTGGTGTAGGGGGGGAATAAGCACACACGGAAAGACAAATGATCCATACAGTCTGCTTGTCCATGGACAAGAAGGGCCTATACGGGATGTTTTTAAGGTAACTGAAAACCGTCCACAATTCCCCTGGGCCATTTCATAGGTCTGTGGAGAGGGAGATCTTTTACCGGCGCGAGATAGGGCCCTAATATTACCACACGCTGTTTACATCCTTCAAGTCTGCCAGGCAGGGGGCGGTGATAACCGAGCCCTCAGCTCCGCACTAAGGCTCTGTTCACTGGTGAGCGGGCTTTCCCATAACGGATCTTCTCCCTGAACTTTGAATACGCTGGATTTGAATTAGGCCGCGAGACCGTTCGCTCACTGCTTTGTCCACAGGCGCTGCCCGTAGCCGCTGCGCGCGGCCTCGCCGGCCTCCCCAGACTTCCTTCCGCGAGGGACAGAGCGCTTCCGGGAGGACAGCTCGGCGGGGAACTGAGGCACAGGTACCTCAAGCTGTGTCAACGTGTTACTGAAACTCATGGATTTCATTTCATAGAGTGCGGGAATCATCCCGACCGTTTAAAAGAAAAAAAAACTCATTCTTTTTACTACACTAATTGGCTAACTGCATAGTGTGGAGGCTTCTCTCCCAAATGACTTATTAGCAGTGAGCTGTCCCTGGGAAGAACTTGAATAAGATGCCGTAAATCATTGCATAAGTGTAATTAAAGTTAACAGTTTTAAAACAGGAATTTTTTAGATTCAAATAATAATTAGCCATAATGGTATTTCTATACCAAATCCGAATAATATCTCTTGGTTTTACGTTTAATACATTTTTTTTAAGGTGCTCCATATCCACTGGGGGAACTGTGGTAGGGGAACTTGCTAGCCTCATTTCAATATATTTTCCTTATTCATGTTAATATCCATAAACACTTCACTTTTCTTCCCTCTTCTACTGGAAAAAAATTCATGCTTTCCACTTTTCTTTTTTGGAAAATAAATTAACCAAAATATAATATGATACTTAAGTGAAGAATACCACTGACATTAAATGGTCCACGTGGCATTACATTATGTTTTCCATTTTATTCTTTGCATCTTTCTAATATGGACTAAAGCTGTTGTTCATGTAAATTGCTCTAGTTTTATAGAACAGGATGCTGCATTCTTTTTGAAATCCAGGGCTCTGGTGCAGTAATAGAAAAAAAAAAAAAAGCCAGCAACAAAATAATGGGCACTGGCAATCAAACTATCATTATAGGTACATTATGTGCAGGGTGCTAAATTGGTAGGAAGGCCTTTATTTTTAATTTCTACTCATCTGTTCACCATTATTAAGCGAGCTTAGACACCAGAGGAGATTTAAGAGTGACAGAGGGTAATTATACACTTTAGGAAAAGATATTTTTCATCATAGGGTTAGAACTGCACCAAGAGAAAAGCTTTTTCAGAATTTTATACAGGGACTCTATGTACATTCTTGTTTGGACATGTACATAATTTTCATTTTTTTATTCCAGTTTGAGTTTCACATAATGCTATTCTTGTTAGATTTTTATAGTCTGGCTGGATATCATTTCAAAGTTTTTTTAAAAGGGCATAATTTTAATAGATTGTTCATTTTGCACTCTGTACTTAAAAATAATTCATAATGCAGCTAATGAATTTTTAATTTTCCAATTATAGTTAGTATCATTTGGGAGAAATAGTGAGCATTTCAAACATAATTGGAGACTTTGATTAAGGGCACAAAGTCATAGAACCTCTAGAATTTTTTAACAGTTTTATTGATGTATAATTGACATACAGTGAACTGCATATATTTAAATTGTGCACTTTATAGGTTTTGATATGTGATATCTACTTGGATATCTACACACACACACACACTAGTGAGACCATCACCACAATCAAGGTAGTTAACTTAGTCATAACGCTCCAAAGTTTTCTCATCCCTTTTTATTGCTAGATACTATTCCATTGTATGGATATATCACAATTTATGTATCCATTCACCTATTGGTGGACATTTGGGTCATTTCCATTTTTTGCCTGTTACAAATAAATTTGCTACAGCCATTCATGTACAAATCATTGTATGGACATATGCTTGCTTTTCTTTGGGGTAAACACTTAGGAATGGCATAGCTGATTCATATGGTGAGTGGGTGTTTAAATTTTTAAGAGACCTGCAAACTATTTTCCAAAGTGGTTGAATTGTCTTATACTCCAACCAGAAGTCTATGAGAGTTCAAGTTGTTCCTTATCCTCACCAATACTTGATATAGTCAGTCTTTTTCATTTTAGACATTCTTATAGGTGTGTAGCAATATCTCATTCTGATTTTAATTTACATTTCCCAATGGCTAAAGATGTTTAATATCTTTTCTTGTGCTTGTTTGCCATCCATATACGTCTTTGGTGAAGTGGTTGTTTAATATTTTTGCCCCTTTTTTCAATAGGGTTGTTTTCTTATTATTGAGTTTTAAGAGTTCTTTATTATGTATATTCCGGATACAAGCCCTTTATCAGTTGTATACTCTGATTATATTTTCTTCCAGTCTGGGGTTTGTCTTTTCATTCTTTAACAATATCATTCAGAGATAATTTTTTAGTTAAGATGAAGTACAATTTGTCATTTTATTTTTTTAATGGATTATGCTTTGGATGTTGTACCTAAGATATTATTCACAGTTACAAAGATTTTCTCTTATGATTTTTTCTAGAAGTGTTATAGGTTTTATGTTTTACATTTAGGTCTGAGAGATATTTTGGATTAATTTTTAAAATATAGTATGAGGTATTGATGGAAGTTTATTATTTTGCATATGGCTATTCAATTATTCTAGTACCCTTTCTTGAAAAAAAAAAACTATATTTTCTCCACTCGATTGCCTTTGCACTGTTGTGTAAAAAAATAAAATAAAATAAAAAAATAAAAATAAATTGTCCATGCATGTGTGGGTCTATTTCTGGAGTCTCTGTTTTGTTGATCTAATTATCATTACACCAATATTGAGTCTTCTGACCCATGAGCACAATTTACCTCTTCATTTATTTAGGTCTTTTTAAATTTCTCTCAACAATGTTTTATAGTTTCAGCACACAGGTCTTACATATCTGTTACCAAATTTTATTTCTGAGTATTCTGTATTTTTGATATTATTGTAAATAGTATTGCTTTTTAACTTCAATTTCTGATTGTTTATTGCTAATATATAGAAATACACTTGATTTTTATGTATTAATCTTATAACTAGAAACCTTGATGAACTTATTTTGGCTCTTTGTAAATTCCATTAGATTTCCTACATGGATGATCATGTTGTCTGTGAATAATCCTTTCCAATATGGGTGTCTGTTATTTATTTTTCTTGCCTGATTGCACTGGCTAGAATTTCCAGTACAGTGTTGAATAGAAGTGGTGATAGAAGACATACTTGACTTATTCCTGATCTTAAGGAATTCAGGCTTTCATTTTTTTACTAGTAAGTACAATGTTAGCTATAGGTTATTTAAATAAGCCCCCTTAATCAGGTTGAAGTAGTTCCCTTCTGTTCCTGGTTTTCTGAGAGTTTTTGCCAGAAATGGCTGTTGGATCTCTTTCTGAATTTATTGAGATCATTATATGTGTTTTCTGTTTTAGTTTGCTTGATTTTCTAATGTCAACCTATCTTTGCATTCCTGGGATAAACCCCACATGGTCATGATGCACTAAAAATTTTATGTATCGTTGGATTTGATTTGCTAAAATTTTGTTTAAAGTGCAGTGCTTTTTTAAATAATGTGATATTATTTTGATAAAATGTAGTGAGTATCTTACACAAAATTTGGACCCTGGTTAACTCTTTAATGGGTCAGAACACAAAATTTTAGGATACATGGGATTTTTTAAAAATTCCTTTAAAATAAAGACATATGAAAGAAAAAACAAACACAATAACTTGTCATACTTTCAGAAGGAGAGAACAGAACCATGGTTAATTGGGGGAGAGGGGGAAAGGGGGGTTAGAGAGAAATTGGTTAATGGAAACAAGGAATGAAAACGTTTTGTGATGAATATGCCAACTATCCTGATTTGATCATCACAAATTGTATGCAAATACTGATAGTCACCTCTGTACCCCACAAATATGTGTAGTCAATTATGTTTCAATAAAAATAAAATAAAATAAAGGTCTATGTTGGGTATCTATAGCATTATATCTGTGCTACACTTTTAAATAATTGTGCACTATATTTGTATTGTTTTTAATTATATAATTTATTTAGTATTGCCTCCCCAATTAATTAATTTATTTTTTAGTAGGAATCACATTTAATTTTCCTTCTGTGTTCTTCTCAGCATCTAGCTCAGTGTATGGCTATCTTACTAGAAGGTGCCCAAGAAAATACTCACTGAATGGATTGATGGAATAAATCAATTCATACTCCTCAGTGGCCCTGAACAGTGATGATTTCAGGATTTTGCACTTTTGAAAGTAATTGGAAGAAAATAAAAGTTATACTTTTTAACCATAAGTCTTTTGTCTCCAAGCATGAAAATAGCCAGGGAAGAAAGAGTGGGAGGGGTTGAAAGTCAGAGGTGAGGGCAAATGAATTGGGCTCCAGGAAGGCTGCCACTGTTTGCCCTCATTCCTTGTGTTCAGGTCACCTGTGCATACAGTTCGGTTGCATTTAGAGAACTCACATATGAACATTAGGATGGCACTGTTGTTAGTCTATTAAATTCATGCTCATACTTGAGAAGTAACAGTCAAGAATTGATGGCATTTAAAAATTGTTTTGTTTTGTTTTTCCTGGATACTGAATAGGAGTCTAGAAGTCCAGAAGAGCAAGGTATCTTATGTACAGTGCAATATGACTTGTATAGGATTACAGATGGTCCCTGAGTTAACTACAGTTTGACTTTTGATTTTTCTATTTTAACATGGGTTTATCGGGGCATTAAATTCATTTCCAACTTAACAATATTTTCAACTTATGATGGGTTCATCAGGAAGTAACCCCATCATATGCTGAAGTGCATTTGTATACTACTACTTCTGATCTTTTGTTCTTATCGTAGATTGATATAGTTTTAATACCCATTCACTCATAAAAATGGAAGAATAGAAAAAGACCAGAAATATATAATATAAATATTAACACAACTGATAGAATTATGGGTAATTTGAAGCACACCTGTATACTACTACTTCTGGGGCTTTTTGTTGTTGTTGTTGTTGTTGTTGTTATTGTTGTTCTTATACGTAGATGGGTAGAGTATTTATACCCATCCACTCATAAAAATGGAAGAATAGAAAAAGACCAGAGATATATAATACAAATTTTTACACAACTGACAGAATTATGGGCAATTTAATTGTTTTTCTTTTCTCTCTTTTTTTTTCTGAGATCTTAATTTTCTGTAATAAAATGTCTCTTGCTTATATAAGCAAAAGTGTTTTTAAATCCAGTTTAATGCTACTAGTGATCATGGTGCTAGCCATGTCAATAATCAAGTCCTTGGCTAGCCTATATACAGCCAATCAATTCCCTTATTATTTTGCTTAGTTTACTCCCCAGAAATCCCCACTGAATGACAAAATTTTGCCACATCTATAGATCAAGTAAAATGATAGTTTGGAATATGTTATTAGTTTACTTAATGCCCTTTATAGAGAAAAACAGGGACCATGAATAAAGATGGGTTCATTAACCAGAATATAAAAACTAAAACAAACAAATAAACAAACAAACAAAAAACACCCGCCAAGATCACTGGAACATTTGGAAAAGCAGTAGGACATAGATACTACCCGTTTGGTCAGAAATACATCAGCCAACGCTAAAAGTAACTGCATGACTAACTGGAGTTGATACCACAGATCAATTGCTATGATCCCTAAGCTATCAGTTAAAAATAGTTAGCTTTGCCCTAATTAAGAATAAGTGTCACAAAGAATAAAATAATATTGATTGTCTTCCTTAAGTATGGTAAAAATTAGGGTGTTGCTCAGTAAATGCTGTTATCCAATGGCAATGAGGAATGATAAGTGGTGGTGATTTATATACATTTGTTAATGGTCAACATATTTTTCTTATGTTGACAAACAGTTTTAAAGAATGCAAATACCAGAAAGTATACTCAACTATGCTATATTAAACATGATTTAATTATTCTGTTATAATTCGAAAGATCTGTCAAGTCTTATAGTGACTAAATGTCATCAGAGTGTATAGAAATTCTAATTAGAAAAATGTTAATTAATAGGATGCTGGATTGAAACCTTGTTGCAACCCATTTTGCAATAAAATATTTCCTTGCGTTTGTATAATGATATTTTCTTAAAATATGTAATTATGAAATATCATACATTTAAAAATATGTAACATATATTAGTGATTAAAATTTAAAAAAACCTGTGCACCTGCTATCAATACTTTGAAGTGCCCTATATAGCCTTTCCAAATTATATTCCCCTCTCTTTCCTCCAGAGATAACTCCATCCTAAATTTTGTTTATAGGATTCCCTCAAGTTTTATTATTATATTGTTTAGTTTGCATGTTTTTGAGCTTTATATGAATTAAGCCATTATGTATTTTTTTTATTCCACATTAAGTGGACATTCACCTATGCTGATATATTTAGCTATATAGTTTATTCATTTTTTACTGCTGTGGTGTATAGAAGATCCCTGACTTATGGTGGTTCAACCTAATGATTTTTTTACTTTCCAGTGGTGCTGTTTTTCACTGTCAGTACAACATTTCATAAATTACATAAATATTCAGCACCTTATTATAAAATAGGATCTGTTTGAGATGATTCCTCCCCATTGTAGGCAAACATGTTCTGAGCATGTTTAAGGTAGGCTAGGCTAAGCTATGATATTTGATTGGTTAGGTGTATTAAATCCATTTTTGATTTAAAATATTTTCAACTTCTGATGGGTTTATTGGGATGTAATCTCATTGTAAACCAAAGAGCATCTGTACTCCATTATTGAATATACCACAGTAGACATTCTAAAAATAAAGACTTTTTGAAGCAATTTGACTAACATTTCTAGATTGTGTCCAAATTAGAATGCCTCAAAAGAAACCCAAACATTTTTTTTCTTAGGAAGCACTGTAGGTTATGTGGTGAAGAGCCACTCCCAGGGCTCAAAACTTGGCTTCACCAGTGTGACTTTGGACAGATTACTCAACATCTCTGAGCTTCAGTTTCTTCATCTGTATTATGGGGATAATAGCATTATCTATCTTATAGGGTTGTTACAAGGATTAAATGAGATAATACATGTGAAGTATTTGGAACAGTTCCTGGATCATGATTAAGTGCTCAATAAACAGTATTCACCATAAGCAACAGAGATTTGGGACAACATCTAGATGTTTCTGCAGATTTAAGTATATATGGTAAGGTATTTTAAGAACTTTCAACTGAGTTGAAAAGCATTGTTCCTAATACTTTTTGAGAAAAGATGACAAATCTCTCTTTCTTTTGCTGTCTGTGACATCAAAGATAACTCCAAATGGTACAGAAAAAGAAAAAGGAAAAAGGATAAACTTTAAGAAAGATTATATCATAGGGTCCAGCCCTTAAATAGAAGAGATGAATATCTCTTATTTATCTTGTAATTGTAGACTTCACGTGGCAAGTCCATTAAGATATAAATTTATGATGTTCTTTAAAGAAAGTTTATCATCATGAAGGCCTCTAAGTGAATTGAAAGCTCAATGAATAATTGGAGATTAAATCATCATCTTTTATGGAATGAAGCCAACTTACTACTGAAAAACTACAGTCATCTCCACCTTTACCCTGAAAAAGAACAGATAGGGGGAGGGGGAGGAGGCAAACTTTCCCCTCTGCAGTGCTTTAAAAAACTGGAGTCTAGATGAAAACCAACTATAGGAAACATTCATGTGACGTTTGTTCACATGAGTGAATATTTAGCCATTCCACAAATGGGAAATAAAATTCAGGATTTTTAAAGGAGACTCCTTTATTCAGTATTGGTTACAATCTCATGTTGAATTCAGAAATAAGCCTCACAAGTAAACATTCATCTTTCCTTTTAAAAATCTGTTATTCTTTGCTATTAAGTTGAAGATAATAGAATTATAGGAATGGAAGTGACTGCATATACTAAGCATCAATTAATATATTCTACTAGCCACTGAGAGACCGTGAGTGACATGATTCCAGAGACTGTAACCGCTGTAACCCTATTGTATGTAGCTCCAGGCTTAGCACATGCTTGGTGCATGGATGGTGTTCAGTGAATAATTGTGAAATAAATATATGGAAAAACAAACTCCTATGTCACCTCGAAATAATAGTGGTATTAATTATTTTAATAAGTCTAACAAAGTACATTTTAATGCTTGTCAGTTAATAATTCTTATTGCGGGAAGTTAATTTGTATACTACACTTACATTCCAAATGTTATGTTCAAGATCAGTGGTTCTCAACTTTTTAAAAAACAAAGACCTCTTTTAAAAAAAAAATCATTGTACTTTTTGTACTTAGTGTTTGATAAAATAAAATAAATTTGAGTATCCCTTGAAATAATTCAGTGGCAAACCCCCTCACTGTCTTCCTCACCAGGTCAGGAGCCCACAAATTGGAAATCAAAGTTCTAGATTCTCTTCTTGTGTTCTTGTTTCAGAAAGAAAACGATTGTTCTGTATGTTCTGTATGAAAATCTTTAAAGTGATCACCAATTGCTGCATCAGTTGCTCTTAAATATTTTTAAACCTTAGCAAAAATAAATCCCTTTCATCTTGTTCCCAGCCTTTATTTTTCCAGTACTTTTATTTTTCATAGTCTTTTCTGAACCTTCTCCAGCGTTTCCACATTTTCAAGTTGCAGAAGCCACAGTGGTCACAGCATTCTGGTAGCACTCATTTAATAAGTGGATCAGGGTGACATATTTTTTAAAGATATGCACTTTTAAATATAGGAAGCAGTGAATAAAAATCCAAATAAAAAAATAAATGTCACTAAACAATTTTGGCTTATGATGTATGGCAAAAAAGATATCACAATATAGTCCATAAAGTTACTGTATTTCTTGGACCTTATCTCTCCCATACTAGTGTTATTCTGCTGTGTAACGGGATACACACTTCATGTCTCTAACCCATAAAAATGCAGGAATGAGTCCCATATGTACCTTTGCCTATTCTTTATGATGTAGACTCTGATTAGCCTCTGGGCCACACAAGTTGAGTTAACGTGTCTTTCCAAACAATTCTGTTATATTTCATTGCTTGGACTCCTGTTGGCAGGCTGATGAAACGAACGGTTGTTGTTCTCTTACTCCCTCAATTCAACTACAGTATCTTGGAATATGTTCCTGGGAGCTAAACTATCACTTCCTTGCTCAGTCTTTCAAAGCATTAATAAAGCACAAATCGCATCATTTTTATTGGTGTAGGTGGGAATTATGAGCTAACTAGAGATTTTCCAAAATCCTGAGTTGGCTGCAAGTTGATGTGGTAATCTATCTAAACCCTTAGGGCCACTGTACTGTGAAAAAAAGTGGGAAATGTATGTTCTTGGGTTTTTATTTGAGTTAAAGCTTGGGAGTCCCAGAAGACAGACATGTTAGTCATGAGCTAGCAGCTTTCTCAATCTCATTTTCTTTCTATCAGCTCTTCCTCCTACTCAGTCTGAGTTTGACAGAAAGAGCAACAAACTTGAATCACAAGATGCGTTCATTCCTGGCTTTCCCCCTTATTATCTGTGTAGTTTGGGGCAAGTCCCTACTTCACTGAGCTTGTTTTCTCTCCTGTGATGTAGGAATAATGATGTCTGCCACAAGTATTATTTTGAGGATCAAATGGGACAATGCTCAGAGATGTGCTAGATAAACTGTAAAGCAGAATCAGAACATAAGGTAGTATTGTAATGCAGCATCTCACAGTCTGGTAATTTACATGTGACTTTTTCTTCCAGTGATTCCATAAAGAGGTTGGAAATCTAAGCCAGTGAGCCAAATTCAACCCCTGGCCTGTTTTTGAATAGTCTATGAGCTAAGAGTGGCTTTTACATTTTTAAAGGGTTGTAAAGACCAAAAAAACAAAATAGTGAGAAAAAGAACATGTGAGAGACCATACCTCAGCTGCAAAACTGTCTGGTCCTTTACAAAAAAAAAAAAAAGCCAACCCCTAAAATAGTAGAAATAAGTCAAAAGAGTTTGTACCCGCAATATCCCTACCAGCTTCTGTGCATACCTCCCCATCCTGCTGCCTCCACTTCATGTCTTACTTCAGAATCTCTCCCAATTCTACATAGAAGGGCTATGGATGCCATTATTTTGTTATAGATTGGTGGGCATAAAGATTCTTCAATCACATGTGAAAGATTAAAACAATTCTCAAATCATATGGTTTGGGAGGCCAGAAAATCCATGTGATCGAATTGAGCTGTGGGCACAAATTATTTTAGAAAAGAACAAGGATTTCACATTTTATGTTTTTGTTTCCCCCCTAATAATCTGCTGCAAATAGAATTATCTCATCTCTCTTTCTCCTGTCGCAATCCTCATAACCCCTTAAATCCAAACTGATACTGGTGGCAGAGAGCCTCTGACATAATTAAATTGAACCATATGAATTCTGGATCAAGATTAAGAAATAAATTAAAGTGTTTATTGTGTTGAAATTTCTTATGCCAATTTTCTGCTAAAAAGGAGGATTCAAAAGGTCAGGGGTTTTGCAGCACAGACTTAGTGGTATATTAGTTACAGTAATCCAGCCTGAAAATTCCAGCAGAAATAAATACAATGGAATGTCATGAATTACTAGAGACCACAACTTTAATCAGCTCATGGGAAAAGAAAAACATGCATTTGCCTATTGACAGTTGATAAACTGAATCCTGAAGCATGTGTAGAGGCTGAAGAGTACCAGGGGCTCAGTGTTACTGCTGTTAGATGGGAGAAAACATCTTCCATTTTTTTTCACCCTGCTTGGCACACAGAAGAGAATACTATCTGCATTCTACTTGCAGATATTCATTATATTCATTTACAGTACCCCAAAGCACGGGAACCAGTATAGTTAGATGATAAGTAACAGAGTGACAAAACTTTATGAATTATTTTACTTTGATTTGAGATGCAACATTATAAACCATAACATAAACTTAAACATTCTTATGTTCTTAAACAGTCTTATATTTGTATCAATATATGGCAGAAAACTTATAATTAAAAAGAATGCTATGCCAGAGATATATAAATATTTGTTGAATAATTTTACCTCAAGATCTTATAGAATTCTTGTGTTTTTATTGAAACACAGCATCCAGATTTCATGTGAGTTTTGATCAAGAAGAATAATGCCTAGTTTACAAATCCTTTAGCTTCTTAACATTAAATAGTTAACAATGCCAAAGGAATTGGGGAGGGGGGTGGTGTTACTTAAGGAATTTATTCTAAAATTCACATAAAAGACAAATACATGAGGATAGTCAAACAATTTTTTGAAAAAAAATAATGAGGTAAAAATTTCCCTTTCACATAGTTAAATAGAACCTAAGGTTCTGGTAATTAATATGTGGAGACATAATAGAAGACTAGGCAGATAGCTTAATGAAACAGAATAGTCTAGAGACATACCACAGAATATACAGGAATTTAAACTCTGATGAAAATAGTGGTGTTTCAGATCACTAAACTGTTTGAAGACAATTGGTAGAAAACTGTGGAAAAAAGTTTGACCCCTTCTGAAACCATATATAAAAATAAATTCTAGAAAATTATTTTAAATATTTCAAATGTAAAAAATGAGAGCATGTAAGGTAATTTTTTTTAATAATTGGATGATGCACCAATGCCAAAAAATATAAAAGGGATGATTAAAAGATTTGGTAACATAAAATTTCTAAGCTGTTTTATGATAAAAGTGCCATAAACAAATCAGAAGGACAAAGAACAAGAAAAAAACACTGCAATGCATTTGACAAAGAGATATTTTCCTAAATATATAAAGCTCTCTTACAGATCAGCTAAAAAAAAACCCCAAAGATGAACACTATTACAGAAACAATAGAAAAAAGCATGAACAGGCAAGGCACAAAAGAAGTGCAAATGACCTATAAATATATGAAAAGATGCCCAGATTCACTGATAATTACAGATCAATTCACAACAATGAAATATAATATTTTGCCTTTCTTCAAGGCAACCTGGCAATATACCTCAAAATTTAACCCAGAAATTTTACTTCTAAAAATGTAACCTAGGGAAATTGTTAGACAAATGCATGATGAAATGAATACTAGAAAATATATTTGTACATGGTAATAACAAAACCGGAATAAAACTAATTATCCTTAAATAGAGTTACCTAAATTATACAATGGAATATTATTCAATCATTTAAGAGAGTAATAGAGACCATATAGAGAGAGAAAGAAAGAAAGGGACTATGTAGAACTCTGCTCACTTAGTATTAACACTGTTATTTATGTGGTGCAATTTATTTTAACTTTCTTCTTTGCAATCACCTGATTAAAACAATGATGCATGTGAGTCATTTAACAACAAAAAAATCTAAGAAAAGTATATGTATTTTGATCTCATTCAAGTGAAAGTATGCAAGGATATACAAAAAAAAAGAAGAAGAAGAAGAGAAAAGTAGAGGCCAGAAGGAGATGTATATCCAGAGGTTTGCTGTGGTTATCTTTGGGAAGGGGGAGTTACAGATTTTTTTTATATAGAAGTTTTATCCTATTTGCTTATAAGTATTTCTTTTTTTGGTTTAAAATCTGTCTTGTTCTTGTAATAATAATAAATATTAAGCACTGTTTTTTAATTTAAAAAAGATTGAATATTTTAACACAAAATGAAGTAACTATCTAGGTGTTGGCATATAGTAGCTCTTCATTAACTGCCTCCATTTGTTAATTTGTTTAGAAGAGAGACCCTTAAGGCAAACACTAAATCACCAAAAGAGCTGTCTTCACTTCCATTACACTACTTTCTGTTTGCCACCCAATTGTGAGAGGGGAATGGCATTACTAGCCAACCTATTGACTTATTACAAAGAATGAGAAAATGTTTCTGTAAATATAAAGTTTTGCTTAGTAACAATTGTTAAATTAATAAATGACTAACTTTCTGATTATACACTGCTGCTGTCTAGCCCCTTCCTGTAACTTAGGCCAAATTTCCATTAGCCTAAATGGGAAACATCTTCAGAAAAGACAAATTTTAGCATAAGAATCATTTCTTAACATGTTCCTTCCTGGATAAATTACTTTGCAAAAGAATTGATAATTGTCTCCATGTCTGGGATCCTGAAAGAAGGGCTGTATATAGCCTGTAGTGAAATCTATGATGCTAATGCTTATTTAGGCAGTTAATAAAACATACATATTTATTATCCAAAAGCCCATTAGAGCTCCTTCAGAGCCACCACTGTTGCTTTTGAATCTGTACGAGACTGCACCACAAATATGTGTTGTTTCCTTATAGAACAGAGTGAGTTTTGAATTGTTACAGGGTATCATTTAAATTTCTACCCAGTCTGTTTAAAAAATGGATGACTGGCTCAAAAGAGAGTAGTAGTTTCTTTGATCTATTGTGTAAAGATAGACAATGGCAATTCTCTGACACGGCAAACATGAGCCAGACTTCATAGTAAATGGCATCATGGAGATGGCAGTGTGGAAAATGAGTCCAGGTGATGGGTTCTCCAGGGCTATAAAAATGAGAACTGACCTGACCTCATTTGAAAAAACATGAAGTATGTTCTGGTCCAGTATCAGAGTAGAGCTGCTGTTGTCATGTTACCAATAATCAAATACCTCTTTGTTTAAGGTGTCCTTTTTTGAAGCCTTATTCTCTTTCAAGTAGTAGAGTACTGTCATGCATTCAGGTAGCTCATTCGCTGCCTGTGCAATATTTCTTCACAATGCTTGAGAGTAGGGTGTTGACAAGGGGGTGAGGTTTCTGTTTTAGTCACTAAAATAAGTGTATAAAACAGCAACACAACCATTTCGGTATTTAAGGGTGCTACCCAAGAAAGAAAGTAATGGGGAAAAAGAGATGGACTCAATTTTCATCTTCTGAGGGGATGGAAGGTGTGTATGTGAACCAATTCAAATAGAAAATGAACGTGTACACTGGTGAGATTCCAGAACTACCTATTGGGAAAGAGAACAAAAATAAATGAACAAAGGCTGCAAGAATAATCTTTGAGAAGTTAAGGCAAACATAGAGGAAAGGGAGGGAGGAAGGGAGGAAGGGAGAGAGAGAAGGAGAGGAAAATTTTTTTCTTTTTCCTAGTGGAAAGATCTAACAAAACAAGGACTTTTCTTTTAAGTTGGATGTGCTTTAACTTCTCTAAGCCAGAGACACTGCTACCAGTCAATCACATTTATTGACCATTCATTTTATACCCTCTTTTAAGCAGCATAAAGTCATTAGCCTCAAGTAAGACCAAATACTCAAACTTTGTCAGGCCCCAGAATTCAGATGTCTAAAAGGTTAAATATTTAATTACCAGGGACAAAAAGATGATAATTAAATTTCATTACTAAATTCAGAGTAGAAAGCATGTTTCAAAACTGTTTACCCCGTACTTTTTTAGGTAGTTGACAAATCATGGCTAGGTCTCACATATTAGAGTTTCTTCAGAGTTGTCCTTCTTGATCTTGTATGTTAAAGGTTGGGGGACTGTAATCTCATGTTTTAAAGATATGCCCTTTTAAAAATTTACTTTGTTCCTTATCCAATCCCTCTATTCATGTACTGAGTCCCTGTTATGTAATAGCCCTGGTTTTAAGTGCTAGGGAGACACAAAGTTGAATAAGGTAGAGCCTTTAAACTAAGATGCTCATGTTTTAATAAAAAAAAAAAATCTCATTAATAGATCATCTCAATCTTTGTAGTAATTGCTAAAACAGTATAAAATGTGGTTTTTCCATCATCCATCCTTCAAGATCCAGCTTAAAAGCAGCTGTCTCCTAGAAGCCTTCAAAAGCGTCCCTGACATAGGTAGAACTACCCATCTCCACACCTCTTTTTTTTCCATAGTACTTTATCATCTTTCTAGCAGAACACAAATTTAGTATTATGGATTATGGCTAATTACATATATACATAAATCCTGGGTAGACTGAACAATCTGCAGTCAGAAAGGGGCCAGGTATCATTCATTCTGTATCCTGGGTACCTAGCACAGTATTTGTCACGTCATAGACACTCAGTAGATGCTTCCTAAATTGAGCTGGATTCCAGTGAGTCATTTAATTCCTAGTGTACGGGATCATCCCTTTGATTATGTGTTCTCTCCCAAAGCAGCCATACAAATTTACAATAGACCAATGAACCTCAAAGACAAAAAATTAGTCTTTGGTGGGGGGACCTGTAGTCAACAGTTTTTCACAAATTCAAATTGATATTAATATTGTTTTCCTTTTGATTAATAATGGGCAGGCCTTCCTGGTAGCGAGGGTTTAAGTGGTCATTGAGAATTGAAGGAGTTCATATTACTGTTATGGCTCTAATAAAATTAAAATCTTTACTCATGGTACTTTGGTTTACTACCTTTGGGTTCATTTTTAACCTTCTTAAAATCACTGTTCTAGAATAGTTACTATGAGGGATCTTCAAAATATTCATGGAAAGATTTATATTATCTTTAACTCCATTTTTCCACACCTTTCTGAAATACCCTTGTATTTCCAAGTGAAACATTTTTTTAAAAGGTAGAAGTTTTACATAAATCTTTAAAAGAGCAAATTTAATTGAAAATGTACACTTATTAACGCTTATTTTTATGTACCTTAAAAATAATGTCTTATGTAGAATAATTGATAGAAAGTAGACTAATAAAAAGTAACCAATTGACAGAAAGTCTTTTTTCCATTGTTGTTATTCTATTCTGACATCTCCATAACCTTTGGCCTCTCTCAGTGTTACCAAACTCTTATATATCATGGACTGGTAAAATTTGGAGGCTCAACACAGGTTATGCCAAACTTTTATTTTACCAAAAATAAAAATCGACAATTACTGTTTATTATCACATAATTCCACAAAAGAAAGGACTTTATAACATACAAAATATAGAGGGTCCCACAAAAATAGACATTTATCATTGAATAAACTTAGCTTTCAAAAAATCCACTTCAGGTTCTTATTATTCTCATTTTGCTGTGGACCAGTGAGAATTTTGGCATGGACTTGCATTATCCACAGTTCAATCTTTGATGTTTCTATGCCTTATTTGTCTCTTTCATTCCTACATCATTCTATCGTTTAACAAAGCCAAGAGAACCCCTCCTATGTCCCAGGTACTGTGGTAAGAACATTCGTCTTGTATATCCTCACAGCACTGTTGAAACAATCTGCCCCTAGTAGGGGCCCAGTGAGCAACAGTTCCACTGTATTGAGTCAAACTGGGTAAATACCACCAGAAAAAGCTGACAATTTTAACAAAGATTTCACAAGGAAAGAATTAAGTCCATAGCGTTATCAGTTTGTTTCATGTAAAAAAAAAAAAAAATGACAGAGGACTTTTTTATGGTGTAAGTTACAGAAATGCAACTGTGCATGTGATAGCAATGTAACATTCTAGAAGAATTAAAGTAATAGAACATAGCTTACTAAAGAGATTTAATTTTTTAAATCAATTAATGTTAGAGACAATATCTTTACCCTGCACTCTGAAAAAAAAAATGGAGCAGTATGAAAGAACATGTAGTGAAAAGTCTCCCTCCTTCTGAACCTCAGTTGCTCAAATTTTCTCCCCAGAGATAACTATGGCAACTATGGTTACCAGATTTTTATGTATCTTTCCATAGATAGTCTATGATTATGCAAATACATATATCCCCATTTTCTTCTTTTTTTACAAAAATGATAATGCATCATATATACTGTCTTCTCTCTTGCTTATTAAGGTTAATAATTTATCTTAAGGCTGGTTCACATTGTCTCCTACAGATCTTTTTAACATATGTGTAGTGTTTCATTGTGTGTCTATACATAATTTATTTAACCAATTGCCTTTTAAGGTTTAATTCAGTCTTTTGTTATTTCACATAATAATACGACTAGTATCCTGTTACTCATGTATGTTGGATATCTTCCTGGAAGTACAATTGCTAGGCTCAAGGGTGTGTATATTTCTGGTACTCCTCCTGCCTTTCAGTTACAATTTGGAGATTTTTTTTTTTTTTTTAATTTTATTTTTTCGATATACATTGTGGCTGATTATTGCTCCCCATCACCAAAACCTCCCTCCCTTCTCCCTCCCCCCCTCCCCCCCAACAATGTCCTTTCTGTTTGCTTGTCGTATCAACTTCAAATAATTGTGGTTGTTATATCTTCTTCCACCCCCCCCGGTTTGTGTGTGTGTGTGTGTGTGTGTGTGTGTGTGTGTGTGTGAGTGTGTGTGTGTGAATTTATATATTAATTTTTAGCTCCCACCAATAAGTGAGAACATGTGGTATTTCTCTTTCTGTGCCTGACTTGTTTCACTTAATATAATTCTCTCAAGGTCCATCCACGTTGTTGCAAATGGCAGTATTTCATTCGTTTTTATAGCTGAGTAGTATTCCATTGTGTAGATGTACCACATTTTCCGTATCCACTCATCTGATGATGGGCATTTGGGCTGGTTCCAACTCTTGGCTATTGTAAAGAGTGCTGCGATGAACATTGGGGAACAGGTATACCTTCGACTTGATGATTTCCATTCCTCTGGGTATATTCCCAACAGTGGGATGGCTGGGTCGTATGGTAGATCTATTTGCAATTGTTTAAGGAACCTCCATACCATTTTCCATAGAGGCTGCACCATTTTGCAGTCCCACCAACAATGTACGAGAGTTCCTTTTTCTCCGCAGCCTCGCCAGCATTTATCGTTCAGAGTCTTTTGGATTTTAGCCATCCTAACTGGGGTTAGATGGTATCTCAATGTGGTTTTGATTTGCATTTCCCGGATGCTGAGTGATGTTGAGCATTTTTTCATATGTCTGTTGGCCATTTGTATATCTTCCTTAGAGAAATGATTTATCCTGCACCTTGCCATTTAGCTCTTCTGCAGACTGGCTGTCCTTACGCTCTTTATCCTGCTGCACACTGAAATCACCATGGGGTTTTAAAAAATACTAATGCCACCTTCTCAGAGATTCTCCTTTAATTGGTGACCCTAACGGTGAGGTCTAGATCCCAGTCCCACTGCTCCTTCTCTGGGCATCTGATGGAGTTTGGATGTGTTGTCCCCTACAAAACTCATGTGGAAATTTGATCTCCAATGTGGCAGTGTTGGAAACTAATTGAGTCGTGGGGGTGGATACCTCATGAATGGATTAATGCTCCTCCTGGGGGTGGGGGGATTAATGAGTGAGTTCTCACTCTATTAGTTCCCGCGAGAGCTTGTTGCTTTAAAAGACCCTGGCACCTCCTCTCTCTCTCTCTCTTGCTTCCTGTCGCCATGTGATCTGCTTGTACCCGCCACTTTCCACCATGAGTAGAAGCAGCCTGAGGCCCATGCCAGATGCAGCTGTCCCAGAATCATAAGCCAAATAAACCTCTGTTCCTTATAAATTACTCAGTCTCAGGTATTCTATTATAGCAACACAAAACGGACTAAAACAGCATCCCTCAGTTTTTCCTAGGCGGACAGCAACTTTAAACAGTGAAGAAAACACAATAATTGCTTTTGAAATGTAATAAGAAGTTTTGATCAATTAGAAGAGTGTCAATTATTTATATAATAAAGGAGTCTGCAGGGGCAGAATAGGGGTTCCTCTATCTTTCTCCTTGCTCTTAGTGCCCTCTTTCATTTCTTAACTGGTTCACCTTAAATAGTCCCAGAGATGTTGCTGGGTCCTCTGTTCCTTTATTAAATATGGGCTGAAAGATCAGAATTAATAGAAAGTTAGGAGCAAAATCAAGGATGAGGTACCAGAATACATTATGATCTGAACTCCCCACTGTATAGTTCTTACAAATCCTTAGCTTTTCGTCTTTTTATATAGATATTTTCTTTCATTCTCTTTTGACCTCCTATCCTCCTACTTTTCTTTTTCATGCTCATTTTAAAAGAAGTTTGTCACTTCTTTAACCTACAGTAATCCCCTTTTATCCATGGGGGATATGTTCCAAGACCCCCAGTGGGTGCCTGAAACTGCAGATAGTACTGAACCCTGTATATACTATGTTTTTTTCCTATGCACACATACCTGTGATGAAGTTTAATTTATAAATTAGGCAAGTAAGAGATTAACAACAATAACTAATAGGAAAATGGAACAATTATAACAATGTACTGTTGTAAGTGTAATGTAAATGTGGTCTCTGTCTCTCTTCCCCTCTCAAAATATCTTATTGTACTGTAATTACCTATTTTCCTACCCCAGTTGACAGCAGGTAACTGAAACTGTGGAAAGCAAAACCGCAAGTAAGCGGGGACTACTGTAGATAGAAACCCATTGCTATGAGGATCAGCTTATGGCTGACAGTATCCAGTCTGAATAATTCCTTATTTTTTGTGTCAAGTAGAATGAAGTCATTATGTAAGTTTTTCCTGTGTTTAATGTTGCAAAGCACCTATCGTTATTCTTTGATAACGATTCATGGTTAGAAGTTCATCTGCTCCAGAGAAAAGCTGATGAAATAGATAACCTTTTGCTTTAGCTGTTCATTTACAGATGCTGGAAGCTCCAGTTGGAGTGTCTTTATAAGGCTGTTTTATAATAATTAAGCTAGCAGTGGTAGGAAATTAGTTCAGGAATGTTTTATGGGCAGCTACAATTTTGGTTCAAAGGATGTAGCGCGTAATATCAGCATTTACAAAAAGGAAATACTACAGGCAAATTCCACCATATTTTGATTTCATAGCTATTTGAGAAACCACTGACACCTCACATTTGTATGCTTCTTCCTATATAATAAGTTAATGGTACAACAATCATGGATGAACTGGGAAGGAATGGGGGTGGAAGCTGTTCTCTACTGGGAGTGGAATGATGTGCCCTTAGTATGATAAGCCGATCCCATTCCTTTAAATCACAAAGCCATCTCCCCTCTGTGCATCCCATGTGAACAGCTGAAGAAAAATCGTGGAATTGCTAACACTCTCTGCAGCTGTCAGGAAATGATACTAATTAGTTTAATTTGCAATAACACAAGCACTTAACTCTCCAAATAATCTAAGTTAGTAAGTCAGTTTTTATATTATGACAATGACATGTTTAAGAGACTCCGGAGTACTGCTTTTTTGACCTTTGACACACTTTTCAGATAAAGGAGCACATCAAAGATGTTTTGTTTTCCTTCTCCATTATTCTTTCATCTGTTTCAGTGGAAATTATTTGATAAATGAGATGGTTTGGTAGCTTTACATAACAGAAAGGGAGCTGAGATTGATGTCTTTAAAAGCACACATTAGCCAAAGGATCATATTTGTAAAAAGACACTCTTACAGTGCAAAACGGATGACACCGCTTAGATCATTACCTTCCCTCGAATTCATGTGCTCACATTTAATTCTGTCCATTTTTTTCCCTTTGCCCTTTTTTGGTGATTGTCAGCTCAGGGGAAGGGTGCTTAAATGGCGAGTTTCACTTTCTCCTCTTTCGCTATTTCCTCTGTCTGTTCTCTGGCACAGCGGGCTGCTACTGTTTCTGCTCCTTCTCCCGCCAGGCAAATGTTTAACGTCTCTTTCTTCTTTCTCTTCTGCATTCGTTTGGTATCAACATCTCTTTCACAAAGCCAAAGAGGAAAAAGCTCTCAAAACCATTCACATACACATTATATGGTCTTCATCTGGAGTCCCCTGGGGTACATCTGACTTGGGAGCTTGCAGCTGGACGTGCTTTCTGTTTCTTTTGAGTTGCTTCTTCTTTCGTGTTATATTCATTTTAATTCCACACGAGGCCAGGGGTTTGCGGCTGCCACAAAGCACATGAACAATTCCAGACCCGGATGGAGTCCTTGTCTGATTAACCACTTAGATTAGGGGAGATGGTCTGGGAGCAGGGATTCCTGCTATCAGGTCCCTGGGCTACAACTTGTTTTATAAAGAGTTAGCTATTTTCATCAGTGCCTCAATTTCTGTCACTTTTTTTTTTTTCATTGTGAAGCTTAATCTATATCTGTGGAGCCTGTTAGGAACTTGGAAAGAAAAGTATTAGGAATCCCTGTTGTTATTCAAATGGGCAAAAAGTAGTCTGACATCTTGAAGCTTTATTCATAGCAATCCATGTTTGAACTCAGATAGTGATTTTTAAAAGGAATGGTTGGATTTGAGTTTCCCCTTTACCTCCCAATTATGGTTCATAGGTAAAAGCAAAATGTTATTTTCTTCTGGAAGATTTAATCATAGTCAATGGGAGTTAAATTTAAGATCAAACACCAAGTGTCTGTAGGATACTGCTCTGCCATGTCTTGCTTTTCAACCCATTACTGGGAAAACTAGAACAAGTTTTACAGTTCAAAAAATCTGCAACAAAGCTCTTTTTTTCAAGTGGTGTATAAAGTTATGTCAAATCTTAAAAAAAAAAAATTCTAAAAACGGATCAAATACTCTTGAAATGGGGGGATGGTACACAATGTTGAGGGAAGGGCATTAAAGTAGATGCTAAATCATTTTAACATTTGCCCAGTTTGGAAATTCTACCTCACTGAAGCATGTATCCCCGAAGCCACTACAGTTATCATTCTGTCAAGGTTTCCATCATAAATAAGCCTCAGTGTTGGAAGCTTTATAATTTGGTTATAAAAATTTGCTTTCTACTAAAATTTGACAGGATATACAAGATCCAATTGTCCCAGAGAGAGATTGTTTTAAAAACATTTGGGAGGAATAAATAAAGAAAGATTAACATATTGTGAAATCAGAATCAGAAGTTTTATACCATTTTTTTTTAGTGGTCTAAACAGTGACATATTTAGATAAATCTTGGCCCCAAAGTGAAATTTTAGAAAGAATTAATTTATCCACTAGTAACTGCTGAATAAACATGTCTTCACACCCACACTCCACCCCCATGGTCCCCAATGTTCAGGGGCATCTTAGATGGTATTTAGCAATATAGACACTATGGGGGAAAAGATGCTAAGGCCTCTTTTTGCTTTCCATTGCCTTTTTTTTTTTTTTTTTTTTTGTCTTTTTCATGACCGGCACTCAGCCAGTGAGTGCACCGGCCATTCCTATATAGGATCCGAACCCGCGGCGGGAGCGTCGCCGCTCTCCCAGCACCGCACTCTCCCGAGTGCGCCACGGGCTCGGCCCTCCATTGCCTTTTTTTTCCCCTCAAACATTTTAAGTAATACTAGGGACCCAGGGTACTAATTGTCATTTGGCCTAAAGTTACTAGATTAAGCCAAAATAATGTTAGTGGGGAAAAATTTGGGGGGGGGGGAGAATGATTGGGCAATAGAAGCCCAGAAATCTATACTGGCTCCTGCTGCTAGCTGGTCCTGTGGCCTTAGGCATGTCATTTAATCTCTGTGGGGACTTTAAATGTGGGTGTTGACATCCCAGTTCTTTGTTCCTATGGGCAGTTTTGTCATCTTAGGTGGAATGGGCAGTTTTGTCATCTTAGGTGGAGTGGGCATGGTTTATGAAGCCCAGAGTTCCTTCCTAATGCTTTGCAAATGCCTGTTGTTGAATTAACAGAGCCTATAGCTTTCAAAATGGGTTGGGGAAGGCTTTTCTGTCATGGGACCTCCAAGCTTTATAAGGAATGCTTTGGGTTTAGCTATAAGTATGGCTGTTATAATTGAACAGTAATAATGCCTGTGTAAATTGTATATTTTATGAAGCACTTTTGAATATATAACTTCATTTCATTCCCATAAAGCACCTAGAATATAGGTATTGTCTCCATTATGGACCCAAGAAAACTGAGTGGAGCCAAATTCGATGATGTTGCCAAATAGGAAGTGCTGAGGCATTCTGAAACTGAATTTGGACCTGTTTCTGCACACTGCTTCCTAACTTTAATTTCTCTGAGAATGCTCCTTTTAAATTAATAGAACTTAATTAAGATCCAGGGCACGAGAGGACACATCTCTGTGTGTGCACATGCTCACCTGTGAACAGGTGTTTTTGTTTTTGTCCCGTGGCTCTGATATGCTCAAAACAGCAAAATATCCTTGCACTCACATCAGCACCTCAGCCTGTATATGTTCAAATATTAGAATTACTGTTCAGCTGCCAGCCTGTTTGATTCCAGCTGCCAGAAGGCACTGTCTCTGGCTTGTATAGCCTCTTCAAAGCAGTCAAGAAATACAGAAGCTCTTAGATTCTTATAGCCAAGTGAGTTCTTCTGACATTATTTGGGTCCACACACAGTTTCTAGAAGAAATGAAAGCCCCCAAGACCTGAGAGTTCACCCAGCTAGCTGGTGGAAGTACTGAGACCAGAATCTGGTCTTCAGTGTCGGACCCGGTGTGCTTCCAATGACTCCATGGCAGTCTCTCTATTTACATTTAATAGGACAAGTGAATATTTGTAGGGAGAGGCCACCGAGGCCTATTTGGCCTATTTAAATGAGTTGATTAAGCTACTCATTTAAGGCCTAGCTAAGGCACCAAAGACAAGCAGGTGTGGCTGTGGTTTGTGAAGCTGTCTGTACTTATCAGTTCACAGATTATATGCATCCACCCCTCATAAGCACCACTCTATTTTCCTTAATATTATTCCCCATCCTTCCTCAGTTCTATACTCTTCCATGCTTCCTTCTGTCCCACTTCCAACATATACATATATATGACATAATGATCAGCTACCAACATTTGCAAATCTTACTTAGTTCTTTAAGCTTATACATATATAATTCTCAATGCTCTGTTCTCTAAAACATGAAAGAAATTCAACCCTTAATTCAAAACAACTGATTAAAGGTCCTTCATGTTCATAATCAACAAAAAGCTATCTTTTTTCATCTATAGTACCCAAGCTGACAAAAAAAAAAAAAAAAAAAAGAGTTACGTGACTTGTCTAGAGTAACGTAGGAAAGTGGGGAAACAGAATAGGGAAATACAATAGGGAGATTAGAAACTGAAGAGCCATCTGCGGCTTTTTATAGTGAAAGAAACAGCAATACTATCTAGAGCTCAAGATGTACTTCAATATTTCTGATCAAGTATTCAAGGTCTTGACTTTAGAGAAAAACAGAAAAGAACAATACATTCCCTTACCAGAAATATTCAGCACTTTTGCATCATAAATCAGTTGATTGAAACCCCCCCCCCCAAAAAAAAAACCAAACTAGCTATTATCCTCTCATATTACAACAGAGACCACAATAGAGTAGTGAAACTGACATTTTGGTCTTCTCCAGGGGGCAAGGCCAGACCTGCTGGGAATGGTACCCACAGTGGACAACATTCTGGTTTTTCTTCTTAAATCCATTATTATTCTGAACCTGCTAGAGTCCAGATAACATCCCTTGTTTCTGAGAGTTATCACTTGCTTTTGTGATTTCATCTGCACTTCAATAAACAGAATTCAAAGATTCTGAAGAATTAAAGAAGGTCTTGGAACCAGCCAAGTAAATGGAAGAAAATAAGTGATGTGTTGATTACACAGACTCATTTGAGATACACAGCTATTAGGCAGCACACATATAACATACAAAATACCCATTGGATGCAGGACTCTCAATGCCACCTTAAAATCTTTGAGTTCCTGAGCTGCATTGCATTTGCCAAACTCTCTCTGGGAAGACAATATGATGAATAAAGTGAATATTTGAAGAAGCACATTTTTGTTGTTTTCGCCTTTACTTTGGAATATAGATCACTTCCAGGAAATTCACCATAATGGAAACTCTGATAACTGGTACCATACAGCATATACCCTTTAGGTCAGAAAAGTGCAATAGAGAAACAAAGCATAGCGTCTGTTGGTTTGTGGGGCTGTGGTAAAAGTGTGTTATGTGTCCTCTATGAGATGAAACTGGGTTTGGGTATCATACAGTTATTCTTGACATGTATCCTAGGGGCTCTTTAATTGCATTTCAGTAATTTAATGGGTCCACTTTTGAAGCAGAAGCCACTTTGCATATTGAGGTACACAGGTGATCTGTATCTGTCACTCTTCCCCTTTTACAGAGAGCAGCTTTAAGTCTAAAAGTGTTTGTTCAAAATGACCTCCCTTCCCAAGTCACCAGGGCTGCTCAGCATAACCAGTAATTTAGAAACAATAAGAACACTTTTCAGTAGAATTATAATGTGGTTGTCTGATACCCAGAATGCCCCCTTGTCAAAGCTTTACTTATAATCAACATGAGAAATGCAGGGTGAGTTGGCAGTGGCCTTGGAGAAAGGGGTGGGTGGAAGGGGAGTTTGTGCCACATCAGTGTCTGAGGGAACTTTATTTTTTTCCCCTTGAACACATCAATACAGAATTATCCCAATCTGCTTCTCCCCTCCCCAACTTGGATTGCTGTCACCTTTCCTGGCATAAGAAATCAGTAACAGATGTGCCAGGCCTTGAATAAGAAAACAGAGATCATAGGGTACTTTGTAATATGCTCAAAACTTATCCTAGAGCTTACATACAATTAAATTAAACTGTGTCGAGATTCATGCTTCAACAGAGTCTAATACTTTGGAAAATTCCACCTCTTGGGTTTAATAAGTAAAATGTTAAAATGTCCTTTGAAATAATTTACAATAGATAGATTTACCCTGCATCTCATATTACTGATTAAAACACAGAGTACCTGGTTATTTTAATGGAGTACATACGAATATTAATATGAGACATAGGCACTCACGTTTTTATCTGTATAAGTCTGAAGGTTGTTAGTTTTTTAAAAGTGTCTTTCATTGGAAACATGAAGGACAACCTTATTTAGATTATAAGAGACCCAACACTCGGAGATTCTGGAAGCTGTGAGCAAGTGTTAGGTTACTCTTGTACAACAGCAGGGTTTATTCTTATTTGGATTGCTACATGAAGTTCTGGTCACTACATCTCAAGAAATACAAAACAGACTGTAAATTTATCCATAGAGTGATATGGAAAATGATCCTGGATTTTAAGGGTTTCTCTGCTGAGATTAGACTAAAGTAGCACATTTCTCTCTGGAAAGATGAAAGCTGATCAAAAGTAAGTCACAAAAAATATCAATACTCATTTACCTAAGCCCAGATTTCCAGATCTATATAAAGAACGGTTTTAGATCAAGTAAAAAGTTAGTGTTTCATAGTGAACTTAAAAACCTTGTTACCTCAAATATTTGAGAAGCCAGTCTATTCAGAGAGTTTCAGTGGGATCATGGATGTCAAGTTCTAATTGGTTGTGAAGAGAAGATGTGGCTACCCAGAGAATGTCTTGAGTTTTCTTGATGTGATATCTTAACAGCCTCCGTCACCCCGCTTTCTATCAGAGATGCATCAAGGCTTTGACTCAGAATGTATTCTCTTTGTTCCTATGACTTTGAGGAGGAGAAAGGATGAGTCATATGATTTCATTGAGCTCTCAGGCTCCAGTAGTCTGGAAACCATAGTCAGGAGGTTTTAGGGGCTAACTTTTTCTAGAAGAAATAGAAGGAGTCACAATATATCATTTATCACAGTATTGTTATCATTGCTATTATCATTTGCCTTACAAAAAGGAATGATGGCCAGATCCGAACAATCTCATTAACAGTAAGAACTTCTCTATAAATACAAGAATTGGAGGGAAATGCATTTTATTTAATGCATACCTAAAAGCTAAAATAAAATAAGAGCTTTGGTGCCATTTTTGTTGTCATAGTCAATGGAAGCCTATCGATCATTAATGCAAATTAAAAACAAATGTTAAAAGTGCATTGTAAGGCATATTGAAAAATAACATGAGCCTTGATCTTTGCGTGCCATTTAGGGTATTTTGTCAAATTGGATATCAGGGCAGTCCTAGGTGGACTGAGAGATAGTAATTCTAGATGTATCTGCTAAAGACCACTTTGACCAACTGCTACTACAACCTGCAAGAAGAGTGACAGTGCTGCTGGATGGCTCTCCAAACCAATTTCTGGGCTTCTGGAGAACTGGAAGAATTGAACATTTTGCAGTGGCCTCCCCTTCCGGGAGTCCTATTGGTGCATGATACCACAATAGACCCCAGGATTGGTCATTGCCACCGTGGCTTCTCAGCTGCAGCTATTCAGGCTCACAGATGTAAGGGCAAAAAAGGGAAAAAAAGTTTTTAATGACTTGACTAGTTACTGAAAGAGCCTGGTATCTGCTCCTTCTCCTGAAAGAAAGATGTTCTTTGTAACAGGCAGACTGTGAGTAAATGAGAAGGAAAACAGCAAAGTGGTGGAAAGTGAGGAAGCCAAGCAGTGTGTCCCTTTATCTCCTTGCCCTTTCAAGGGGGAAAAGTGGTAGTATGATTCAAATCAATGAAACCAAAAAAGTATTTTATTTTTTCCCTTGGTTTGGGACTTCCTAATGTTATCATTTGGAGTATAAGTAACCACTGTATTAAGGATTTTAATTTGTGAAGATGTTTGCAGTGGCTCTGAATGTCTTACTGTAGAAAAGTAATATGTTTATTTTAGCTAGAACCCTGGAGTTCTATGACCCTCAAACCCTGACCCAATTCATATCACCATTCCAGTGGGCTGCCAGTCCAGTAACATGGTATTGGAAACCTAGGCCTCTTTTGACAGTTGCTAGGAGAGAGGGGTGAAAATAGTCCATAAAGAGAATTTTTTTTCTAAATGTTAACTAAAAGTACCTTATTTCTGCCACTGCCCTAACTACCTCACTAATTCTGGTACCAAAGGCATGCTGTTAAGAAAATAGCTGATTTAAACAAAGCAGGAGTATTTTTAGAACAATAAAAAAACCTATTCATGATATCTAATTATGCAAACTGTGAACAAGAAGATGCTAGTCTTGCATTAGCTGAGACTTGACTCTTGTTATAATTTGCTCTTTTTTCGCAGCAGAAAGCAGTTCTTTTTTGTCGCTTTACTGCCTTAGCATGGCTTGGCGCTTTTGGCAGACTCGTTGCAGGTCACCGCAAAGTGTTTCTGTTGCTGCGGTAGACTGCAGTTAGGGAGCGTGGCAGGATAATGTATTGTAATGCAGATTACGGTGGTTTGCTGCTGCGTGATTCACAGATATGATTGCATCTAATTTCAGAAATAAGTGGAACCGTCTGCTCTTTTGTGTTAGATTGAAAGCTGTTCGACGGCATTCAAATGACTGCTGCCTTTGCACCTAGAAAAAGGGAAAAGAAATCCACCCATATCACAGCAGTAACTTTCCTCATTGTACCCCCCAAATTCAGCACCATACTGGCTTTTATGAGAATTGTAGTTCTTTTATCTTTCCTCTAAAAGATAGTATGGTCCGATGTTTTGGGGAGTGGGTATATTTTGTTTTATTAAATTTTCTCGTCTCTTCCTCTTAGAGAGACACCATGCTAAATGCTCATTTCCTTCACTCTCTCCTGTGGTTCTGTAACAATGCTATTCTGACTCTTTGAAGAAAACATCTCTGTGTAAACCTGCCATGAAAAGTTTCTAAGGAATGACTTAGCATCTCGATATTTGTAACTTTATGAAGCCTGTGGATAACTAGAGCCTTTGCAACTAAAAAACAATTACAATTTTAATTATTAGTCAGGTCCATTTAGGTTGTTGACTTTTATCAATTTGTAGGTTTTTGTTTAACCTTCCAGCTCCCTAGACTTCACTCACAAGGGAGGTGGGTTCTCCAAAAGCAGGCGAATCATGCACACACTCTTTCCTCTTCTTTGACCACACGCAGTCCTGTCCCCTTTATGAAATCAGCCTCCCCCACTCTGAGTTTGCATCCCCTAATTATGTGCCTTCTTAAATGTTTGTTTTCCATTGCTCTAACTTTGGTTTTACATATCTCTCTAAAAAAGCCCACAGAAACAAGTTAACTATACTTTTCATTCCAAACAGAAATTAAACCTAGGTAACAAACCCTTTGGCAGGGAAACAGTGGGATTTCCCAATGAGCCACATGAACGCAGAGGATGCTGGAAGCCAGCAAAGTCACTTGGGACCTGCAGAGCACAGAGGTTAACATGAGGGGACATCAACCATGTGAAGAAGCAATCTGCGATTTAACATTGACACAATTTGTTCAGACCCTTTATGATACAAAGCCTAGCACAGGCGTTATTATTCCTTTCTTATTTAACACTTAGAAAAATGCAAAGCTGCATATAAGCACAAGATTAAGGATGTGGAACCAGAAGGGAAAAATTTTAAACAGAGGCATCTCCTTCAGCCTTACTCACACTTCAAAGAGGCTAACCCTATTTCCCGAGGCTGAAGGTTTTATTGTGGCCTCTGTTTGACCCAGAATATATATGAATCTATGTAACCATGAGCTCCCATAAATGGAGCTATCATATGACTCCATTTTCTGGTCTGATCTTTAGTGATTATCTTGTATCTGGTCTTTAAGGTTTATTCAAATAGCGTTTCATTTGGGTGGATAAGAGTATAAGGTATTATGATTTATGTAAAAATTCCATCAGTTTTGTTTTTAGATGCAATTGTTCATGCTGTAAACTCTGAAATTGTCTCATGACTGGGTCATTCGTATAACTGTCTTCACTGATCTTCATGGCAACGAGCAAAAGGACTGAGACTGTTGAACTATAGCCAGAACCTTTGGTAAGATGTCATGAGAGATTTCTTCCCCAGCACAATGACATCAGAAAACATCTGATGGACACCCTGAGTGTCCAAGGTGGAAGGCCCCAGAAACCCCTTGCACTCACAGACTACGAAGGGTCTCTACTGTGGGAAGAGCATAATTATCCCATTATGTGAAACTCCAGATGGGAGATCATCTTAGGAAACATAGATTTTGCAAAGAACTAAGGATTTGGTTGCCTTTTTATTTTTTAACTAATTACAATATTTAAGTATCTGTTCCTCGTATTCTAAGTATTAGCAATCTACTTCAAAGAAAAACACTACAGCCTAGAGGTATTCAGAGAAGAGTATAACTCCCACAAAACACCTTTCCCCACCTTCACTTTGTAGATCTTTCTAGTTTGAGAAAAATCCAGGAGAAAGGCAATATGGCAGGGGGATGGGAGTGGGAAATTATTTCCTATATTGCAACTCCTTAATTCCATTTAAAAAGTTATGAGCTAAACCCTTTCTGTAGACACAAAAATAAAGTATTCTCTGTTGTAATAGTCTGTTTCTGTTGCTTATAACGAAGTACCTGGAACTGGATAATTTATTTAAAAAATGAAATTTATTGCTTACAGTTTCAGAGGCTGGGAAGTCCAAAGTCCAGGGAACACATCTGGTGAAGGCCTTGTTGGTGGCAACAGTGAACCAGGGATCTCACATGGTAGAATGGCGCAGCAGAGAGAGGTAGACTCTCACATGCTCTCCTTTTAAAGCCCTTAGAACCATGTCCATAACCACCATTATCAATCCATTCATTAGGGCATAGTCCTCAGGATCTAATCACCTCTTCAAGGCCCCACCTTTTGATTACCATCATAGGATTTTCCATCCTCTAAATAGTCACACTGGGGATCAAGCTTCTAATACATAAAACTTGGGGGACACAATTCAATCCATATCATTTGTTAATGCAATGATATAGCTTCATTGTAATACAGAGATGGAGTCAACAGGGGAAATGGGACAAGAGGCTAAATCAACAGAAACAATAGTGCTTTGAATTGGGAGCTAGGAAATTTAGGTTTCCTCCTTGCACTGGCTACTTAGGGAAAGCCTTGGGTGCACCATCTGTATAATGGAGAGTTAGCTTGCTGTCCTTCACAGAGATATGAAAATTAAGAAGTTTCTCTAAAAACATTTAAAAATATATACTATTTTAAGCTACTGCACACAGTTGGGCCCAGTGCACACAGCTAGGATTTAAAAGCAGCAAGGACACCAGCAAGGTGATTCTAGTGGGACAGGGTCTACAAACTCCATGGCAACTCTCAGCGGTATGAAAACAACATTAGTAGTTATAGTTGGGGTAGTAGTATACTTCGTCACTGAGTAGCAATGAAATTGCCCAAGTTACAGAGAACACTTCCTGTGGGAGGATGGACAGGTGTGTCTTTGTCTCTTTCCGTGCTGCAGGTGGGGGTAGCCTTCTTATCAGCATGGCAGGGCATAAGCCTGCATGTGTAAGAGCACACTAGTGTGGAGAGAGCTCTTTCCCCTCCATACACAGGACAGTAATAGCTCCACTCTTGGTGGAGACTTAAGTGCATGCACAATATCACTAACTTGTCTGTTGATGCCTTCTGAGTTGACACTTTCCTGCCTCTTTCTGTGCCTGGCTTAGACCACATGCCAGTGTTACTTAGGGAAGGAGACGATGATTCCCCGTTGCTGTTTTTGAGTAATGAATAGGCAATTACCAGACTCTTCTGGAAATTCCTGTCTTTTCAGAGCCCTAATGGGGCATTTGATTCCGAGTATTGGGAACCTAAATAGCAGTGAGGGTGCCCACATATTTCAAAGGCTGTAGAAATTACATTGCACAACTTAAACCACCAGAAGTTAAATGGCTTTCTGAAAGGATACTGCTGGGATATTTTTCATCACTTTTACAATATTTTTTTCCTTGCTGTCATTTAAATAGATCCTTGGAAACTTGAAACTTAAATCTGTTTTCTTACCCAAAGTTTTCCTTTCAGCATGCACACACACACATATAACTGCTTTGTTATTTTAGGATCACTCATGGACTGGTGGCACTGATATTTTTTAATAGAAAAAACACATAAAAGCCTTCTCTCCGCATATTTTCCCCCCACACACTGAGTCTTACAATGGTAAATTAAAGCCACGTAGGCGAAAAAAAAAAAAAAAAAAGAGAGAGAGAGAGACATATATATAGAAGCAAGTATGATGGGCACAGGCCTCTTTTCAGATAAGTATCCATCGCCATTATCTCTCTTTTTTTGGTGTTTCTTTAAAAATTTAATTATGTAAACCAAACATATCAAAAATAATTTTATTAGGTGCAAGGTTTATGTAATGTTTACAGCTAGAGCTCATAACAAAAACAACCTTCACACTCTTTGCCTAAGAAGCCCAGCAAGTAAATCTGATTTTCATAATATCTTGGATTCACATACATTGCTGGTGTGAGGCTACAAAAATATGCTTTGTATTAGCTCTGCTAACTTTATATTCAATTTTTCTTTTAAAAATTTAATTGCATTTCCCATTGTTTCTATTGCATTCTTATAACACAATTTGTGTTCCCTTTGGTAGCTAAAATTACACCTGTAACTGTCCAAAACTATTAGTAAAGTCAGCTTAGCCTGTGGGATAAAGTATCTGTCTTGTATTTCAGACAGATTGTGTTCCAACACCATTGTGGTCAGATTTTTATTAAAAATTCTTCATATTTCTTTTCTCTTGGTGCCAAACAGATCGCTACATTTTCAACACTTAATCATCTTCATCATCTAAAAATATTTCCACATTAAATGAAAATATTTAAACTTCTTTTTGATGCAGCAAAACTTAGAACACTGTATGAAGTCTGGTTTTCATAAAGTTCTGCAAAAGAGTAGTGTGGGTATAGAAGTGACTCTATTGTAAACAATTGTCAAGGTCAACTCCAGGGAGAAATGCAATGGTCAGGAATGGAATGGTTCTTTCTCTGAGATTTAAATGGGCTGCTTCAGCAGGGGCATTTGTTCCATTTTGGGGGAAACATCTTTGGAAAGCTAGCATTGATGATGTAAAATCATGGCTTCCTTTGTGGAGAGACTTCACTCAGTGCCATGGAAACTCCCAAGCTCATTCATGCCAGGAGGGGAGTGTACCAAGATTTGACCCCTTTCCCAAATGGCCCTAGGCAAAATCCTTAATTACTTGCTGCCCTGACAGCATCCAATAAGGAAAATAGAAACTTTTCTGAGCATTTAAAATAAAGGGAGTTTAGATAGGAAATTGGTTACACCTGTGCTGGAAGAGAGCAAGAAGCCAACAAGGGACACCTCGGCAACCCAGAGATTAGCAACAGTGGGAAGCTATGGGCTCCCCTAGATCGGAGGAACAGAGGAGGTGAATCTAGAGCTAAAAAGAGACCGTTCCTGGCTGAGATATCATCTGAGGCAGATAGAGAGGGGGAATCATGGTCCCTAGACCAGGGCAAAAATGGCCCCCACCCAGGTCTGCACTTGAGAGCTTTAGAGTCTGCTGTGGCCCACCTCTGGCTGTGAGTCCTCCACTCCTTAGGAATGCTTGGGGATACAGGGAAGTGCCTGTGGCCTCAAGGCCTTTGTGCCTCCTTCTAGGCTACACTGGGAGTCTCTGTCTCAATGACCTGTACCCATTCTCAGCAACTGTACAGGCCTCTGGCCCTCTCCTAAACTGGGCCACACCTCAAGTGTGTACTCAAGGCAGGCCCAAGAGCCAGGGTGGCCAAGGGGAGCTATTCGAGGGGAGGCAGATAGAGCTTGGACACATGGACAGGTTATCTATATATGTGCATAAAAGGTCACAAGCAGCAATTAAGTGGCAGGTCAGAGGGCAGGCCAAAGCAGAGGCCAGGCTGGGGTCAGATGCTAGGGCCTGGGTGGGGCCAGGGCCAGCTCTTTCTGTGCCACTATGTCTAGGCATGAAATCCCTGGAGTCCAATAATTTTTTTTTCTTGCCCAAGAATCTAACTGGAACTAGCCTTCAAAGTCAATACGAACGTATAGTTGATGAAATAGAATAGAATGTGTTCTATTTAATAGTTTGTTGGCTTGCTTTATAAATCCTAAATATTTGGACAGATGATATGAGAGCCTTTATTTGACTTTTTACCTTGGATGCTATAAATATGAGGGGTGGACCTAGGGAATGGAAAAATACTTCTGGTTTCTTTCTGCTCACCTTTCAGTCTCCCACCTGTAGCTGTCATTGTCTGATCTGATGATCCAGGGCAGACAGGGGGAGGTGAGAAAGGACCCGAAAACAAACAGGCTCTGGGCTGGGCCACCCACCCAGCATGGGTTGAGGGGCTCTGACTCCCCAAACCAAAATCATATGCCCCTTTTATGCTAGGTTATAATCTATTACTTCAAGCTAGGTTTAAATTTATTTCCCTCTCAAGTTTCTTCTTTTTCTAGCTTGCTTTCTTCCTTCTTCCTAACCTCCTTTAAAATGCAGAAACTCTTGATAGGGGTAGTAGATGAAACCTCTAGCACTTTAGTGTCAGTGAATCTGTTAAATATTTTACTGGTCTAGAAAGCCCGGGGCAGCTTAAGAACACAGGCTGTCTAGGAAAGGATAGGAGAGAATAGAATGGCAATCTGGTGACTTTCTGCAAAAGTCATTGTGTAAAAATCTACAGATTGTAAGAAAGAAATGATCAACGACAATATCAGCTCCAGAGAGCAAATGGTACAGTAGTTAAGATCAAGACCAATCTGGACTTCAGAATGGGTTCTGATATACCTGACTGAGTAATGAGGCACATCTCTGTGCCTCAGTTTGCTCATCTGTAAAACAGGGAGGATAATAAAACGACCTTTGCAAGTTGAAGTGAAGTGAGGTAAGTATGTAAGGTTCTTAGCACAGTGCCTGCCCAATGTACAGCACTCACTCAGTTAATACCAGTTATTCAGATCAGTGGCAGACTGAATAGACCCCACAAAGAAGTCCACGTCCTAATCCCCAGAATCTGTGAATATGTTACTTTATATGGTAAAAGGGGCTTTGCAGATGTTTTCAAGGTGGGCCCAATTAAGCTTTTCAAGGTGGACCCAATGTAATTATGCAAGTCCTTAAAAGAGGGAGGCAGGAAGATGAGTCAGTAGCAGTAGATGTGATTTTCTCTTATTTTATTCTTCTTTAGAATTTAAAGCTTTTTACCTTTAATTCAGTATTCATTCAGCAATCACTTATTACTATAGACTGAATTGTGTCATCCAAAATTCATATGTTGAAGACCTAACCCCCCGTGTAATGGTATTTGGAGGTCATTAGAGCACAAGGATGGAGCCCTAATGATGGGATTAGTGCTCTTAGAAGAAGAAACGTAAGAGCGCTCTCTTTCTACCAGGTGACAAAGCAGCTCTGAAAGAACAGGTAAGGGCTCACTTCCCTTCTCTCACTTTCAACTCCTCTGTGAGAAGAGGAACATGTGAGAGAGGAGGGGGAAGAAAATGAGACAGCAGCAAACAGCGAATTGCTGTGAGGGAGTGCAGAGAGAAGGAAGAGGGGCGTAGCCTCCCGCCATTGCATGTGTGTGTCTCCTCCTGTTTCCACGTACTACAGATGGTTAAGCTACACAGCCTGCCCAGTCCTCTCTCCTGAGATTCAGCTACACACTGAACATTTCCACTCAGATGTCTCAGAGGAATCTTAAACTCAAAATATCCTACCCTGAACTCACCACATATTCCCTAAACCTGGTCGACCTTCTGTGTTCCCTACGTGGTCAACAGCACTAACATCCATCCAATTGTCCAGGACAGAAACGCAGGAGCTCTTTTTGCCACTCTACCTACCCCATCCCCACATCTAGTCAATTACTAAATCATCTTGTTTCTACCTCCTAAATAAACTCTCACTTCTCTCCTTCTCTTCCTCCATATTCTAATTCTGGCCTCTGGAATCTCTCTGCAAAGGACCACTGCAATAGCCTCTAACTGTGTCTTCACTGTGTTCCTTTCCAATTCACTTTTCACATCTCTGTCAGAATGATTCATCTAAAAGACAAATAAATGGGAGTGTTTCATTCTCCAGTGAAATGCTTTGATGGCTTTCCTTTGTCCTTAACCTAAAGACCAAATTTCTTAGTGCCAACAATGCATTGTCTGTCTTCGGCTCTACTGCCAAACTGCTAGGTTCATAGCCCAACTCTGCAATTCCTGGATGTTTGATCTTGCCGGATTGATTTCCTCATCTCTAAAATGGGGATAATTATGGCACCTACCTGGAAGGGTTGGTTGGTGAGATGCTTGGCCCACATTAGATGCTCACTCAGTTAGCTATTACTACATCTCCAGCTTCATTTCATACCACCCTCCTTCCTTCTGCACAAACTATACCAAACTCTTTTACACTTTGTTGATTGACTTTTTGTGCATTTCTTCTACTTACATACCTACTGCTTCTTCCTAACTCTTTTATTTTTCATCGGAAGCTTGTGTGGTTCCTACTTCATCTCAGACTAAGAGCTCTATTTGATGATCCCTTTTCTTCTTCCTAATAAACACTAGACCCTTATTAAATAATTAACGGTAGAATGAAAAAATAGCATCTATCACACTTTATGAAAATTTGGGGGTTTTCTGTTTTGTTTTGTTTTTTATAGTTTCTCTAATGTAGGGCACACTGTGTTATGAGACTTATCTTGTTTACTGTTGAATTCTGGCATCCAGTAGAGAGAATGGCACATAGTAGAGGTTAAATAAGTATTTGTTGAAGGAATACATTTGCCATCCTTTACGAGTACTGACTTTAAAAATCTACTTACGTACTCAAAGGGATCCATCAGGCATCATAAAATACTGCAAATCTTACCAATTTACATTACAGGTTTTGTTTGTTTGTTTGTTTGTTTGTTTGTTTAATTTCATGTTCCCTCCAAGTTTTTTACTCCTCCAATACTCATTCTTTAATTATCATATGTATTGGATAATTTTGAACTCTGAGGTTTTATTTTCTTTATATCATGTAGCAAAATGTTTTTTGACGAACTTCAAACCCTTCTGACCCTGCCAATTGAGTGGTCAATATCATTATTTTTAGGGATGCAAAAAATTACATGTAAAAAGTAAGCCATCAGTCTGACCATTTGAGTCTATAGTTTCAAGTAAAGTAAAATATCTCAATTACTTTTTGTCTTTAAGTCACTTTCTTTTATTAATATTAGTAAAACTGCTTTCTGGGTAAAGACCACTTTCACTCTTGAAGGCAGCATGATATCTTCTATTAAATTATATTAAAACACTGATTAATTTTAATCCAAAACCTCCACTATCCAGCATTTACTTTTTACTCTATACTTGAGGAAAAGAGTCATAAAAGACAAACAGTTCGGTGTTAAATAAAACAACAAAAAACAACAAAACATTTGTAGCATACATTCTGGGCAAATGTATATTAAGTGCAATAAAATAAATATTAATTTTTTAAAAGAATGATGATTAAGCAATATACTTTTGCTTTTATTGCATTTCTTCTATTACCCTGAGTGACATCTTAATGACCAAATGCTTTTGATTTACTCTGATACCTCTCACTAAAGAAGCACTTGATACACACTGATTAAATGAATGCACAAATAAACACATATATTAAGCTGGATCTGACCCCATTAGTAAGACATTTGTTTGACTCAACCCAATTCTGTAAATTTCATAAGTGATAGCAAAGGTGACATTAGGTAACATTAAATCAAGATGTTTGGGATACCAATAAAGAGGGGAATAAAACCCTGAAAATAAAGCTGTTAAATATTGCAAGCACAGCCATGCCTTGCTAAACTCATTTTTTAGGACAGAAAAGCAGATTGTGGAATTATTCACGCCAAAGTAATCCTTGCTTAATTTAATCATCGAACTAGGTTTCCTAATATGGATATTTTCTTAGACTTCAATTTGTTACATAGCTAACTTATTTTCTAATAGACTCTGTTGGTAATAAGAAAATGAATTACATGCTCTTGGCAGAGAGATGACAAGTTAGATCTGAATTTATCCCACACAAACTTGGTACCCCCTTTTAAATTCAATAAGCTTGGGATACCTCTACAATATATCAGATCTGGATGCCAATTATAAACAGATGGTAAGCCTCCTCACCCCATGCACTGCACAGAGTGCAGGCCACGCTGTACTTTTACGGGGAACTGTCCGCAGCATCTTCAGGAAGAAAACATGGTGCAGCTAATTTTGAACAAAGACCATTCAGCTTCCTATTTTAGGACCTTCTAAATTCATAAATCCATTTGGCTTTAGCACAGGCAGAACCTAACACCCCAGTAAATTTAGCACTCCACCCAGGAGAGGGCAGCGACACTCACGACAAGCCAACATATTACACCAGGGCTCTGAATGATGAAATAGGAAAACAATGAAATGAGGTGTCTGATACTTGAAAGACCATTGGTCTTTCATTATCCACTGTCTCTAAACGTGAACCAGGAGAAATTTAAATGCAAAAAAAGCAACAGTCACTATTTCATCAACTCTCCCTCACAGCAGGGAGTTATTCAAAAATAATAATGCCTTTCTGTGATAGGAAACCTAATTATTAAGAGCATTAAACACTAAAAGATTGCCACCCTTCCCACTGGCTGCAGATCGTTTGTCTCACTTGTCAAACATAAGTTCGTTTTTGACACTGATTTCTTAAATTTCCGCTGACTTGGCAATCCGCAGCCACTTCTCACAAGCTCTGTAATATCTTAAAAGACTTCACAGCTAAGCAGTTAGAAAGGATTTGGGGTTTAATTCAGCTCACTGACCTGTTTAAGAGAATAACGGAAATAAAACAATTTTCAGCTAAAGGCCTGAGAAGGCCTCTCTCCTTCTGAAAGACTCTTTGTATCAAAGCCATGAATCAAATGGTTTGTCTAAGTGGTTATTCTGTACCACCAGTGAAGGCCCAGCAATGTGGCAGTGAATCACATTTAATAACTTGTGGTTAGCTGTCATGAACACTTAATTTGATGTTGAACACAAACCCTGCAGGGGCAGAAGGGGGCTGGGGAGGGGAGAGGTGGGTTAGGAGTGTGGGGCAGACAAAGTTAAGATCTACACGAGGATCCCGAGGCTCCTTTCTGTCCTTGGATCTATGAAGGGATGTGGCATCCTGTGGCATGCTGTTGTTTCTGCTGCTTCTTTGCAGCGAGATGGGAGAGACTATTTGTTTTCTTAGCGTTTACTGTTCCTTCATGTTTTCCTGGGGTCCTATTCACCCCATAATGAAGGCTCCCCCAGTGCTACAAGAACATTGCAGTCTTTTCCAGAGTGCTATTGGAGGGCTGTCAGGCTGGCTAGAAGAATTCAAAGCGTTCAGGGAACCCACAAAAGATTTCTTGCAGCTTTTTAGCTGTCTGGCAGGCAGTAGAAACCCCTCTTGTGTCAACTGCTAAACACTGCTGTCCCTGTGTCCTGGATGGAATGCGTCAAAACTCAGGAATACCACAGCTTCACATGTCGGCCATGTGTGCTGGCGGCAGCGGGCTCCAGCCGCTTCAGACGTTTTAATTTGTCACTCGGGAAAGCAGATGTGTCAGGGAGTTGGAGAACTTGGGAGGTGACCACAGCGAACTCCCTGAGGGGCCTACCCCACCAGGACCGCTGATGATCACCTTCCATTAGGCCGGCCGACTGTGATGGCGGCAGAGGAAGGGAGCAGCAATTTGGTCGCTGAGGGGGGACAGGGCCGCCCCCCACCGCGTCGCAGCAGGAGCCCCGGGAGCACCTGGAGGAAAGGAGGGCTTCTCACCGGGCTGATTACAATCGCGGCGCTGCGTGCAAACGCGCCCTGTATTGCGCAATGGTATCTCCAAAGCCCTTTCCAGACATGTCATTAATTCTCAGTCCTCTCTTTGGTTCTTTGAGTTACCCAACTGTTTCTCAGAGATTTCTCTAAACTGGTGTGAGAATCTTTTAAGTGTCCTTCAAATTCTGCTTTGCAGTGACATGAGCCGTAGGAATATGTCCTGATCATTCCAATTTGGTCTGTGCTCAGGACATCTGTTTCTGAGGAAAACGGAATTTGACATTTAAAAAAAAAAAAATCAGTAGTCCTGTTTTCAAAGTGTGAAGGAGCAGTAAGTGTGTTTTCAGGTAGTGTCGATGAATTTTAAAGCAAAGCAAACTTTAATATATTCAAATAAACACTAATTAAGTTGTAACACCTCTGAAAGCATTAAGGACTCCCCTTGGTGTGCCAAGAACTTCATGTAATTAGAGACTTTCTCTTTTTACCCACAAACACCTCAGTCTCCACCCACCCCCACCCATCACCCACCCCTCTTCACCCACTGCAGACACCTTGTGCATTGCCTGCCTGCCTCCGTGCAACTAACAAATAAATGCCTTGAACCAAATTCCTGCAAACACGGCTGACAAGATGGATGTAAAAAATATAAATCTCTATTTTACATATTTTTATTTTATTTGTAGCAATAACAGAAAAAAGGTTTAAATTAAAAAATATTCAAACCCATGAAATAAAAGAAGAATATAGCTACCTGATGAAACGCACCTAAAAAAATCTGTTATCCTTGAAATAAACACACACATACATACATATACTTCTGTACCCTAAATATGTAACAGGTACATTCACATCAAAATTACGGTATCAATTTCCATGAAGCAAACTAGCCCCACAGCAAAATTAGAAAAATAAACTTGAACAAGAAAATCAGCATTAAAAGGCATAATCCTAAGTGTTCACTTTAGAAAGGAAACTGAAGTAATAATTAGAATGAAGGATTTTAAAACTGAAATAGTTGCTAATGGCTGTTTTACTTAAATTTTTGAAATGTTTCATTTAAATGAAAATGAATTTCATTTAAATTTATTTCAATTACTTAATAGTCATTAAATTATGAGGAAACTGAGGCACAGGGAGTTTAACAACTTGCATGAAGCCCTATAGCTGGCTAATTAATGATAGACCAAAGATTAGAATTTAACTGTACATCTATGAATCCTGCCTTTGCTGTATTTCTCCAGCAACATGGATTAGAATGTAAGCATTTAGAGCAATTTTACAGGGCAGAAATTGAGGAAAATACAGGTAAAAATCACTAAGCAAATTGATATCAGAGAGAAGTCTGAATGGCTAAACTGTTCCATGAAAAACAATATTTCTTATTTTAAGAAGTGATTTTTTAAAACCATTTAAGTTCTCAGAACATTATGGGTAGACCGAAAATATGCATATAAACACATTAAAATATTTTAAAACTATTTCCTTCTTTACTTACTTTCCAAGACCTGAACTCAGATTTGTGCTTCTCTTGAAAGAATTCCCGAGCTTTTTTCCCCAAGCTGTAGGACTAGGCCTCCACCAGGACCCTGTGATCACAAATGGAAGACTCAACGAAGAGCACAAGAATCCGGTATCTGTAGGAGCTCAGCGTACGCCTTCTTGATGCTCATCTTTAGTCTTCGGGATTTGGCCTCAGCAAGAAGGAAGCAAGTCAAGATTCTTTCAGGACCATAATTTCACCTTGAACACACCAAGTTTATTAGTTGCAGAACTGCTAATTGACACTTGCCGCCTTAGAATTTACCTAAAAATAGATCGTGGGGGAGGGGCAGGAAGAAGAACAGGAAGACAAAATCGAAAACTAAATGTTAAGGATTCTGACTAGGATGGCAAAAATCATGTCATTTATAACATTTCAGTCAAAAGGCTTACTGCATGCCACATCTTCAGAGAAATCCTATTATCAAAGCCACCAGACACTATATTTGCTTCCTAATTATAGACCCTGAGCTAAGAGTTACTTTTTCTTCCCTATAATAACAACAACACTTTGTATTTATCTAGCGCCTTTCTTCCATCAAGCTCGAAATGCTTTGCAGACATTAACTCATGAATTCCAAGGCCTCTGGCAAGTGGGATCAATGGTGGCTCTTAGTCTCAGCATTTTGTAGGTGGAGAAAACAAGGCACAGAGTAGCCAACGACTTAGAAAGGGACATGGTAGAAGAGTTGAGCTCCTGGGCCTTGGAGTTGACAGCAAAAGCGATAGCCATCACTTACCCCATTAGGGAGATTGAAGTAGGGGACTTTCAAGCAAGGGGAATAACCTAATCAGATGTTTGTGTTTGAAAAACATCTCTGGCAGCAGCTGAGATGATGTGTTGGAGAAGAACACTGAAGTCAGAGAGGCCAGTTAGGAGGCTATTGCAGTATTTCAGATAAGAATTAATTAGGACTAAGGTATAGCAAGGGCGATATGAAAGAATAGGAGGGAACAGAATCGAGAATATTTTTAGCACGTGTAATCAGCAAGATTATGTGACTGATTAAATATAAAGAGTGAGGAAGAGAGAGGGGTCGGGAGTACTCTCAGGATTTCAGCTTCAATGAATGGTGTCATTCACAGAGGCTAGAAAACTAAAGCAGAAACTACTCTGAGAGATTTCTGGAATTGGAACTAAAGGTTTGCAATTTTCTCCAATATTTCTTAGTAGCTTGGGATCATAAGGAAAGAAAAAGCTGAATTTTCCCAAAGCTGGAATATTGCTAGGTGGGGAGTAACAGAAGAACTGAGGAGTATGCTGGAGTGCATATGAATGCCACACTGGTCACTAGATCCAGCAGAGGAGGAGGCTGATGTATTGCAGAAGTAGAGAAGGCCTGAGGCATTGGAAATAAGAAAGCAGGTTTGGTGGACATTCAGGAAGGGGAAAGGCCCGAGCATAGAAGATTATGCTAGACACCTAGACCACTGAAGAAAATGTTGAATTGAAATTCCCAATAGCACATTCTCAAAAGCCTCTGTTCTGGGTTGACCTCAACTTATTAATCAATACCAGCTATGATTATGCTTCACAGTCATCCAAGGGACATTTCCTCATCTTGTTCACAAGGCAATCATATGAGCCTTTATCAAACACTTACTGATAACTACTCTTTACATCAAAAATATTCCATTCACTATGCCAATAAAAAAATGAAAGTTTCTTTGTCATGAAGGTTCTTAGTGATCCTATGTTAATACCTAGTAATCACTACATTCTTAGTTCTAAGTATTCTATTCTTTAAGACTGGAAGAAATTAACAATCAAATTTATCATTCTACATTTCTCCCTTTTCTGAAATTCAAGGAAACATTTTGCCAGCTCCATTTGAGATAGGAGGTACTCAGTGTCCATAGGTTCAGGTTTTGGGACACACCTCTGGGTTTCAAGGCATTCCCCAAGGTCTCAAGCCCCCCGTCTAGGCCCTCCCCTAGAGGAGAGTTATTTTTGCTTGTTTGACCTATTTTCAGTACCAACAAGGGGAGATTGAGACCACAAGGGGTGGATTTATGCACATCCAGTGGCTGGACATACTTGGTAGAAAGGAGTTATGTAACTCTCGTAGCTGAGCATGTATAGTAAAAGGAATTTATACAGGTTTATATAACCTCAGTGACCGAGTATATTTAGTGGAAGGGAGTTCATCCTTTGAATGACCTTCCACTGGAGGTGCTGAAGAGCATAGAATAGTCTTGAATGTCTGGTGCACATGATAGGATTTGACAAATGAACATGCCCTGAAAGGAGACCAACTAAGCATGTGTTAGACTGGGTTACATAACTGGGAACCACCCCTTTAGTTGAATATTCATTAGATAACTGAATATGTATTAGATAACGAAACTATAAAGGTAGAATCCCGGTAGAAGGCAGGGCTGCTGCTTGGTCTCCTAGAGGTAGCCTGCACTCTGCTTGTGGAGTGTGTATTTCTTTCTTTTTGTATCAAACTTACCTTTAGCAGGCTGCTGTTTACTCTAGAGCCAGCCTGCACTTTGTCTGTGAATGTGTATTTCTTACTTTTATATTAAACTTGTTGTGGGCCCTACTCAGTCTCTGGAGCTAGGCTGGACTTTGTGAAGTCTGTGTCTCTTATTCATTACATGAAACCTGTTCTCATTTTCTACTGTGACTCTTCTCGTGAATTCTTTTCTGTGGCAGAGTCAAGAACCTGGTGAGAAGACAGGGTAGGTTGAGATCAGCCAATGGGCCGCCCCAGATGCTCTCCTCCAGTATCACAATCTCCAAGAAATTTCCTTATTTTTCATAATTTCTCAAAGATCCACAAGTATTTATGAAATCAGATCACGAAGTGTTACTTAGAGTTCAGAGTTATGATTTGTCTGGGACTGCAGATGTGAATATATTGAAAGTGGTATGTTCTGCTCTAGGAAACATCACCCTCTCTATTTTCTTCTTTTTTATTATTTTTATTTTTTTTAAATTCAATTTTATTTATTTTGGGGGTACAGTGTATTTTTTCAATACATGCATATCTTGCACAATGATTCACTTAGTTTTGTCCCCATTAGTTCACCCCTAATCTTCACCCCCTACCCCCACCTCTCACAGCCTCTGGTAGCCATTATTCTACTCACTACAAAAAAAAAAAAAGAAAAAGAAAAAAACAAAGATTAACATCCTTATTAAGAAAGTAAATCTTAAAAATGAACTAGAAGAAGCTAAGAAGAAATTTGGTGAAGGACATGAGCAGATAAGTCACAAACGCCAAAGAAACACCCATGGTTGATAAATACATTCTAGGATCTGGTCGGCAGGTGGGGGCGGGGCTGGCACAGCCACTGTCTCAAGATCCTGGGCATCAGCTGGTTTCGTTGCTGGCCTGGATGTGCAGAAGGAGCAGGGCTAGGGCCCATGGCCCCTGTCTCCCAGGACCCCCAAAGCGTTGGGCTGGCTCCGTAGCTGGCCTCACCCTCTCTATTTTCTTTACCAAGCGTGCTCTACTCTTCCCAGTTGGAAGAGATTCTTTTCCTTCGTAGACTAAATAGAGATAGCAAAGGAGTTGAGGAGTTAAGCCTTTTATATGGTACTTTTTACATTATAAAATTTCCTAGCTTTTCTTTGTTTGTTTGTTTGTTTTTTCCTTTTGGAAACATAGTTTGAATACTGTGTGTTCGTTTGCTGGTTTGCAAGCTTTAGTTCCACAAGGATTTTAGCTTTCCTGAATCTATTATTCTAATTCTTGCTACTTGGTATATATATATCATTGGGACAGGTTTTTCAGAATCAAATACTGTGATTAAAAATGTATGTGCAAAGGATTTATTAAGAAAGTGAGCCCAGGAAAATCCAGTAAAGAAGTGAAGAAAGTAAGACAGCAAAGAGAAAAGAGCCAAGCAAGGAAGCAATTCAAGCCTCAGCCTGACCCTACAGAGGATCTCTAGAATATGAATTAGGCCTCAGTGTTTGTTCCCAGTTGAAGCAAGCAAACTGGGCTTTTACAACTGCACCAATCAATCATTGCCTAGGAGCTAAGGGACAGGGAGAAGAGATGGAAGGTGTATTTGTGAGGGTGTAAACTGCCAGGTCCTTCTAGCTCTCAGTGTGAGTGTGTATGTGTGTATGTGCACACACACACATTTTCAGTAGTCCAGGGGCAGTCTTCTGAAGGTAGTTGCAGGGAGTGGCTGGTAGAAGCAAAGGCACACCAAAACTGAAAAAGGAGTTTGGGGGATTTGTTTGAATATTGTGTTGAATATATTGATAGTGTCAGATTGAAATCTGAGCTAATCAGAGACTTTTTTATACAATCAGGTTGGTTTCCAAAATGTGATGGGATCATTTATGATTCTGTGATGGAATCATCTGTGTCTATATTGTCAGAATTCCATTTTCAGAATCCATTGTTTTCCCTGAGTTGTCTCCTTCCCAACAGCCTTGCCTCCTCCTCCCACCACACCCCAGTTGCTCACACCAGAAACCTGGTGTCATTCTTGAATCCTCTATTCTCCCTCAGTATCCCCTACATACACACATTCACATTCACTGGAAAAGTCACCCATTTCTGTCCTTACTACCTCCAAAACATGTCTCAAACCCTCTACTTCTTTCCATTTTTATTGCCTAATGTGAGTCATCATCATTTCTTGCTTACATTATCACAAAAGCTTTCTAACTGTTCTCCAGACTTTCACATTTGTGTTTTCTAATCCATTTTCTGTACAGTAGCTGGAATGTTCTTCTTTAACATCAGGCAAGCCATGTCACCACATGCTTAAACATACCAAGGCACTTACAATGAAAATTCACTCCTTCTTGTGGCTTACAAAGCTGCTGCCTGCAATTCTAGCCTCATCATCAGCCCCTTGCCCCTTGTTTATTGTATTTCTGCCACACTTTGCTATATTTTTGTTCCTCTTCCTGATCTCAGAGACTTCCTTCATGGTGTTCCTTTGTCTGGAGTGTTCTCCCTTCCATTCCACTTGGCTACCTCCTATTGACCCTTCAGATCTCCGTGTCTTTCCCTGAGCTAGGTATAGTCAGTCCCGCATCCTGTTATTCTCTTTTATTATATGCCAGCACAATGGGAAGAGAAGCTATAGCAAAGCTGCTATTTTTCCAGAGAGTATTTATCACAGTTGGTAATTAAACATTCATTTTGTCTTAATTTCTTAGTATCTGTCTCTGCCATTAGACTGTAAGATGTATAAGGGAAAGGAACACATTTATTTTATCCTTTGGTGTATAGCCAATAAGAGTTGTTGAGTAATAAGTCTCTATTTTTAAAATTGTCTTGAAATCGATCCTCCTATGTTAAGGACACAGATCTGAGCTTTCATCAATAAATATCCATCACAGTGTGAAGAAAAGCTATGATAAGACTGCAGTTAGGCTCTCCTAAAGAGCTAGACCAGGTCTTCTCATCACTTGTGGACATTCCTTTTGCCACAAAGTTCTTCAGACTTAAAAGCCCTGCAAAAGAGCAATTATGTAGAACAAGGGTCAGCAAATTTTTACTGTAAAGTCCAGATGGTAAATATTTTAGGCTTTTGGGGCCATATAATCTGTCACAATTACTCAATTCTGCTATGCTAGCATGAAAACAAACATAGACAATTATATAAACAAATGGGTGTGACTGTGTCCCAATAAAACTTTATTTTTAAAAACAGCCAGTGGCCATAGTTTGCCAACCCCTGACATAGAAGATTAGTAAAAGACAAGAGACTCAAACTCATGGTAGGCAAATTTTGGCTGTCTGTGAAACATTCCTGAAAGTGACCAAGTTAAAGAAGACATGTGCTTTGTTCACCAATGTCAAATTGGAGTAGGCTGTGGAGTCCATTAGTTAGAACTTCACCAGTTTTCACTCATCTGAATATGTCTGCAATAAACAGGGCAATGGGAATGTCCACACAACTGGCCCCAAAGATTTTCAAGATCTGGGATCCTCAGAGACCGCATTTAATTTAAACTCTGACTCAGTTTCTTTATTACTTCAGAGTATTACTCTTAAAGATGAATTACTTTGAATTAATGCATTTTCTAACTTTTAAATGATAAAACTCCTGGGAGGTGTGTGTGCACGTGTATTTATATCTAAAATTTTGTGACATTTAGTGTGCTATTTTAGAATAAAAATTCTCTTCTAATCTTTTCAACATACACGATTAAGTAGCCCAATATTTCATAGCTTTTTAAAATTTTTAAATTTTTTTTTCACTGTACATGTTTATAGGGTACAATTTGTTCTTTCAATACATGCTTACATTGTATAACAATCCAGTTAGAATAGTTGGCATATCCATAAGCTAAACATTTATCAATTCCTTGTGATTATAACATTCAAGATCCTCTTTTCTGGCTATCTTGATATATACAATACAATGTTATTAGCTATTGTCACCCTAGGACACCAGAACTTATTTTTGCTATCTAAATGACTTTGTACCAGTCTACTAACCTTTCCCCAGTCCCTGCCCGCCCCCCGCCTTCCCTTTCCCTGCCTCTAGTAACCACTATTCTACTCTGTTTCTCTCTTTTAAATTTATTTTTCTTACTTGACCCATGATAATTGTATATATTTATGGAGTACAATATGATATTTGGGTACATTCATACTGTATGCAACAATCATAACAAGATGTACAATGATCATGTCAGGGTGCTCAGCATATCCATCACTTCAAACATTTGTTACTCCTTTGTGTTAGGAATAGTCAACATCATCTTGACTAGCTATTCAAAGATACACAGTAGTTTGTTGTTAACTGTACTGTCTCTGTATTACTATATAACACTAGATCCCATTCTTTCTATCTCTCTAATATTTTGTAGTCACTGATCACCCTCTTCCTATTCCCCTTTCACATTCCCCTACCAGTCTCTAGTAACCACTATTCTACTATTTACTTCTATGAGATCAATTTTTTGAGCTTCTACATATGAGTGAGAACATGTGGTATTTCCCTCTTTGTGCCTGGCCTATTTCACTTATAATTTTTTCCAAGCTCATCCATGTAGCTGAAAAGGGCAGACTTTCATTCTTTTTTATGGCTGAGTAGAATTCCATTGTGTATATATACCACATTCTCTTTATCCAGTCATCCATGAAGGATAATTATGTTGGTTCCAACTCTTGGCTGTTGTGAATAGAGCTGTGATAAACATGGGAGTGCGGGTATGCCTTCGACTTGTTGATTTCCATTCCTTTCAATTTACACCCAGTAGTGGGATTTCTGGATCATATGGTATAGTTCTATCTGTAGTTGTTTGAGAAATATCCATATTGTTTTCCATAGTGGCTGTATTTACATTCTCACCAGCAATGTGTAAGAGTACCCTTTTCTCCTTATTCTCACCAGCATTTTTTTTTTTTCGGTCTTTTTGATAATAGCCACTCTAACTAGGGTGAGATATCTCATCATGGTTTTGACTTGCATTTCTCTGATGATTAGCAATGTTGAGCATTTTTTCACATGCCTATTGGCCATTTGTATGTCTTCTTTTAAAAAATGTCTATTCAGTTCCTATGCCTATTATTTAATTGGATTTTTTTTTCACTATTAAATTGAGTTCTTTGTATATTCTGGATACCAATCCCTTGTGAGATGTATTGTTTGCAAATACTTTTTCCCATTCTGAAGGTTTTGCTCCGTTGACTTAGATTGTTTCCTTTGCTGTGCCAAAGTTTTTTAGTTTGGTATAATCCCACTTGATAATTTTTACTTTTGTTCCCTAAGCTTCTCAACTATTCATAAAGAAGTCTTTGCCCAAACCTGTGTCCTGAAGTAGTTCCCCTATGTTTTCTTTGAGAAGTTTTATAGCTAAGGTTCTTACATTTAAGTCTTTAATCCATTTTGAGTTGATTTTGGTATAAGGTGATAGATAGGAGTCTAATTTCATTCTTCTGCATATGAAGCTTCAATTTTCCCACCACTGTTTATTAAAGACTGTCCTTTCCCCAGTGTATGCTCTTGGCTGCTTTGTCAAGAGCTATAGGTAGGTGCATTTATTTCTGAATACTCGATTCTGTTCCATTGGTCTATGTGTCCTTTTTGTGCTGTTTTGATTACTATTGCTTTGTAGTATATTTTGAAGTCAGGGAGTGTTATACTCTCCAATTGTTCTTTTTGCTCAGGATTGCCTTGGCTATTCGGGGTCTCTTGTTCCATATAAATTTTTGAATTGTGTTTTCTATTTCTGTGAAGTATGTCATTGGTAGTTTGATAGGGATTGCATTGAATCTGTAGATTGCTTTGGGTAGTATGGTCATCTTGAAACATTTATTCTTCTAAACCATGAGCATGGGATATCTTTCCATTTTTGTGTGTCTTCTTCAATTTCTTTAATCAGTGTTTTATAGTTTTTATTGTAGAGATCTTTCACCTCCTTGGTTAAATTTATTCCTAGACATTTTACTTTTTTGTTGTTATTGTATATGGAATAGTTTTCCTGATTTCTTTTATTGCTAGTTCATTGTTGGCATATAGAAATGCTACTGATTTTTGTGTGTTGATTTCATATCCTGAAACTTTACCGAATGTGTTTGTCAGGTCTAGGAATTTTTTGGTAGAGTCTTTAGGTTTCTCTCTATAATAATCATGTCATCTGCAAACAAGGACAACTTGAGTCCCTCCTTTATAATTTGGATGCCTTTTCTTTCTTTCTCTTGCCTAAATGCTCTGGTATAGGGCTTCCAGTGCTATGTTGAATAGAAGCAGTGAGAGTGGGCATCCTTGTCTTGTTCTAGTTCTTAGGAGGAAAACTTTCAGCTTTTCCCTGTTCTGTATGATGTTACCTGTGGGGTTGTCATATACACCCTTTACTGTATTAAGATACTTTCCTTCTATGTCCAATTTGTTGAGAGTCTTTATCATGAAGGGATGTTGAATTTTATCAAATTCTTTTTCTGCATCTATTGAGATGATTATATGTTTTTTTCTTTCACGTTATTGATGTGATATATTACATTTATAGATTTGCATATGTTGAACCATCCTTGCATCCCTGGGGTAAGTCCCACTTGATCATGGTATATAATCTATTGTATGTGCTGTTGGATTTGGTTTGCTAGTATTTTATTGATGATTTTTGTATTTGTGTTCATTAGGGATGTTGGCTTATAGTTTTCATCTTTTGTTGTGTCCTTGCTTGGTTTCAGTATCAAGGTAATACTGGCCTCCTACTATGAGTTTGGAAGAATTCTATTCACTTCAATTTTTTGAAATAGTTTAAGAAGTATTGGTATTAGTTCTTCTTTAAATGTTTGGGTAGAATTCAGCAGTAGAGCAACCTGAGCTTTTTCTTTACTGATTCTATCTCATTACTTGTTATTGGTCTATTTAGGTTTTCTATTTCATCTTGGTTCCATCTTGATAGGGCATATGTGTCCAGGAATTCACCCATCTCCTCTAAGTTTTCATATTTATTGGTGTATAGTTGTTCATAATAGTCCCTGATGATCCTTTGTATTTTGGTGCTATTTGTTGTGATGTCTCCATTTGCATTTCTGATTATATTTATTTGATTCTTTTCTCTTTTTTTCATGGTTGGTCTGCCTAATGGTTTGTGGCTTTTGTTTATCTTTGCAAAGAACCAGCTTTACTTTTGATTTTTTGTATTGTATTTTTAGTCTCAGTTTCACTTATTTCTGCTCTGATTATTATTATTTTTCTCCTACTTATTTTGGGATTAGTTTGTTATTGCTTCTCTAGTTCCTTGAGATATATTGTTAAGCTGTTCATTTGAAGTCTTTCTTTTTTTTTTTTGATGTAGGCATTTATTGCTATAAACTTTCCTCTTTAATCCTGCCTTAGCTGTTTCCCATAGATTTCAGTATGTTGTGCTTCTGTCTTCATTAGTTTCAGGAAATTTTTTTATTTCCTTCTTAATTTCTTCTTTGACCCATTGATTGCTCAAGAGCATGCTGTCTAAATTCCATGGGTTTTTGTAGTTTCAGAAGTTCTCTGTTATTGATATCTAGTTTTATTCCATTATGGTCAGAAAAAAATACTAGATATGATTTAGATGTTTTTGAACTTTTTAAGACTGATTTTGTGGCCTAACATATAGTGAATCCCAGACAATGTTCCAGGTGCTGATGAAAGAATATGTTTTCTGCAGCCATTGGATGAAATGCTCAGTATATGTCTGTTAGATCCATCTGATCTAATGTGTCATTTAAATCTGATGCTTCCTTGTTTATTTTCTGTCTCAATGATCTGTCCGATGCTGAGAGTGGGGTGTTAAATTCCTCAGATTATTGTGTAATTATCTCTCTCTCTTTAGTTCTAATAATATTTGCTTTATATATATATATGGGTGTGCCAGTGTTCAGTGCATATATATTTATAATTGTTATGTTATGTTATATGTTATCAGTGTGTAGTGCTCTTTGTTATTAGTATGTTATCAGATATGTTATCAGTATGTAATGCTCTTTGTCTCTTAGTACAGATTTTTATTTTAAGTCTGTTTTATCTGATATAAGTATAGCTACTCCTGCTTGCTTTTGTTTTTTGGGTTTTTTTATTTTATTTTGTCAATATACAATGTGGGGATTATTGTGGCCCGTTACCAAAACCTCCTTGCTTTTGTTTTCTGTTTACATGGAATATCTTTTTCCATCTCTTCACTTTCAGTCTGTGTTTGTCTTTGTAGGTAAGGTGTATTTCTTGTAGGCAACATATGGATAGTCATTTTTAAAATCCATTGAACCAGACTATGTCTTTTAATTAGAGCATTTAATCCATTTACATTGAAGGTTATATTGATATGTGAGGTCCTAATACCATCATTTGTTGTTTTCTTTTTGTGTATCCTTTGTTCCATTCTTCCTCTCTTAATGTTTATCCTTGTGATTTGATGTTTCTTGTATTGATGAGGTTTCATTCTTTTCTCTTTCTCATTTGTGTATCTACTGTACCAGTAAGTTTTATATTTTCAGGTATTTTAATGATGGTTGTTATCATTCTTTCTCTTCTGGATGTAGGACTCCGCTAAGCATTTCTTGTAAGGCCAGTCTGGCGGTAATGAATTTCCTTAATTTTGGCTTATCTGAGAAAGCCTTTATTTCTCCTTCATTTCTAAAGGATAGCTTTGCTGGGTATAATAGTCTTGGCTGGCTGTTTTTTTGTTTCACTCCTTTGAATATATCATCCCATTCTTTCTTGCCTATAGGGTTTCTGTTGAGAAGTCTGCTGTTAGTCTGATAGGGATTCCCTTCTAAGTGACTTGATATTTTTCTCTTGCTATTTGAAGAATTCTCTCTTTGACTTTCACTTTGGATAATTTGACTACAAAATGTCTTGGAGATGACCTATTTGGATTGAATCTATTTGAGGACTTTGAACTTCCTGGACTTGGATATTCACATCTTTCCCAAGGCTAGGGAAGTTTTCAGCTATTATTTCTTTAAATAGGTTTTCAATATCGTTTTTGTTTTCTTCTTTTTCTGGAATGCTCATAATTCTAATATTTTTTTTCACTTAATAGTATCTCATAGATCCGTGTAAGCTTTTCCCATTATTTTGTATTTTCCTTTTTTTGTCTTCCTGTGTTATTTTAAAACTCCTATCCTCAAGATAAGAAATTCTTTCTTCTGCAAATCTAGTCTGTTGTTGAGACTCTCAGATGTATTTTTTATCTCATTCAATGAATTCTTCAATTCCAAGATTTATGCTTGATTTTTTTAATGATATCTATCTCTTTGCTGAATTTCTCATTCAGATCATGTATTGTTTTTCTAATTTCATTGAATTATTTGTCTGTATTCTCTTGTATTTCAGTGAGTTTCCTTAAGATAATTATTTGAATTTCTTTCTGGGAAGCCAGTAATTTCCTATCCTTTGGGACCAGCTATTGGAGCATTATTTTATTCTTTTTTTGTTAATGGTGTCCTATTACCTTTTTCTTTCATGTTTCTTATTTACCAGCATTCATATTGTGCATCTAGTGGAACAGTCACCTTTTTGAGTTTTGTAGAGTAGCTTGCATGGGAAAAGACTTTCACCAGCAACTGTGTCCTAGGGTGTTGATTGGGTAGTGTGCAATGACTTTGTTCAGGATAGATGCAGTAGTGTAGACTCTGTGTACTTTCTTCAGCTATAAACCACTTTCACTATGTCTGTGAGTGACTCAGCAACCTATGCTTGGCAGTTTGTGACAGTGGTGGCATAGCTTTGCCAGGGGAGGTATTGTTGGGTTGGTTCACCGGCTGAAGTATGCACATGCACCTTGTGGGTCAGTCATCTCAGGAGCTGGCTCACTGTGGATGTGGTTGCTAGCTTGATTCTCAGGCTGGGAGTGTGGGTGTATGGCATGTCAGGGTTTCTGGGACTGGTTTGCCAATGGCAGGGTCACCTTTCTTCTTCTCTGACCAGGAGTGGGCCCACCAGGGGTACATCAACCTAGCTGTTTCTCATTCAGACGTGTTTGCATGTGATGGCTCAAAGACTTGGGGTGCATCTTCCAAGGGCATGACAGCTGAGCCAGGGGCATGGGTACACTTTTGGTTGGCTAGCTTAGTGTGTATCTGCTATTGGCCCTTCTGCTATGCCAGCTCTTGTGGCTCAACATGAGGTTGTGCTTCCCTCTGCAGTTCAGGAGCTGGACTGCTAAGGGTGGAGCTACTGAGAAGCTTCTCAGGAAGTGGGTAAGGCCACTAAGTGGGACTGCAGTGAGGGGGCCCATCCAACCACTTCTTAGGTGGTTGGCAAGGCCACTAGGCAAGCCTGCTGTTAGGAGGCCTGTCCAGCAGATTTTCAGACTATTGGTGAGGCCAGTAGGCAGGCCTGCAATGAAGTGAGCTGTCTAGCTGCCTCCAAGTAGTGGGCAGGGCAGCTAGGCAGGCCTGCAGTAGAGTGACCCATCCAGCTACTTCTGGAACTGTTGACAAAGATGCGAGGCTGGACTTTTTGGGACAGAAGTGCGTATCTGCTGCTCTGGGAAGGGCTCGTGCACTTTATTTCCATTGTCCGGAGGGCATATTCCTTAGGGTAGAGTCCCCTAAGCTTTTTCCGGATTGGGGTCTCAGGTGCATACAACTCAGTCAGCTGGTGGGGTTGGGGGTTGGGAGTTAAATGGGGGGTGGTCCACCTGAGAAGCGTCTGCCTGTCTGATCTCTGGATAGGGATATGGGGATGCATCAGTTCAGTAGGACTAGGGTTGGCTTTACAGACTGCAGAACTAGAATCACAGCTGCTATGAGTCAAGGCTTTAAGCCACCAGGATCAAGGCATTGTAACCTCTTGTGTCAGTGCACTGGGATAAAGCTATGGCCTAAGGGCTCTGGTTTGAAGATGGCACTGTCCTGCATTGGCTTGGGTCCTGAGGGTGAGGGGTGCTGAATGCACAGTTTGTGCTAGTGTTCTAAGGCAATGCAGTGTGTGTATTCTAGCTAGCTCTCCACACTTGGCTTCAGGCTTGTCCTGCCAAAGTGTCTGCAGGCTTCTGTGGTGAGGATAGGAGTTGGTGTGGGTCCTCTGCTTACCTATTTACTGCAATGGAAAATTCTTTCTGTGTCAAGCCTAGTGTCAGAGATGTGGTGGCTGAGGCCATGTGCTTCTCACTTCTCTCTGTGCCACCTTCCTGGGCTTTCATGCTCCACATGGATCTCACCAGTCTTCCCATGCTCTGCCACAGATGGTCCCATCGATACTTAGCTGTCTGTTAGTTTTTCTGGTCCTTTTCTGTGAGAGGGATGCACCCTGGGGCACTTCTATTCCACCTATTACCAGGGATGGGGACCTCACTGCCAGCTAGCTAGCAGATGACCTAGTTCCAAAATCCCATTTTAGAGACTACTTCCTAGGACTATTCCTGGCAATGATGTCTTAAGTTGAGTTTCACGGAAGCAGACTCTGAGATAGAGATTTGCATACAGAGATTTCACTGGGGGTACTCTCAGGAGCAATATGTATAGGGGAGCGGGGAGGAACAGGTTGAGCAGAGGGAAAAGTAGAATTGCAAAGAAACTGCAATAAGATGGCCGTCAGAGTTTGTTTTTAATTGAGGTGAGAGGGTTGTGCCTTTGTTGCCCCCTTATTGACAAAGATGTCATTGGGTGTGGGCTGCACTTGGGGCAGGGACATAGACTAGTGTGAGGCACCTCCCTTCAGGCTAAGGGCAATTCTGGGGAAGAACTCACTGTGATCCATCAGCAGGCATGAATCCTCCAGCAGCTGGGAGAATAAGAGCCTCAGTCCTGAAGGCTGAGATCAGGAAAGAAATCTGAGGTGTACCTCACCACCACATTTACTAATGCTGTTCTGAAATTTTGATGAGATCACAAATGTGGAAGGGCTTTAGTTGTTTTGACACTTTATAAATCCTTATTCTTATTATGTCACAATTTTGACTTGGGTTGGCCCAGGCACAGAATCAGCTGCCATCCTCAGTAGGAGAAGGTCTCTTTAATGATGTCTTTAATAGTTGAGTCATTGACTTTCCACCAGTCCATCATGTTATTCTAAGACTCCAAATTCTTGGTTGGTTTTAGAAAAAATCTCTAATTGAACATCATATAAAAATGAAGGCTCTACATTTGACTTTATTTATTTATTTATTACCCAAGATTGTCCTTGGTGAGTAGTTTGGAACATCTGAAGGGTTAAATGCTAGTATCATTGAGAAGTAGTTTAATATTATTTTAAGGCTCAAGCGATTTAATATGACACTGAGCTTGAGTTAACATTCTGCATGGATATGGAGATATTAGGGTTTAAACAGATGCCAGCAACTTTTTTACAGAACAGAAATTGAGTTCTACAGATGATGAAGACTAAGGAGCTCAAAGTGGCTGTGTGTGTATAAAAAATGTACACTTAAGTAAAAAGTAATCATCTTTATATTTCTAGTTGGAAGAAGCTTTTTTGGTGGTGAGGACAATTTTCAAGCCAATCAGATAGAAATCTATTTACCTTTTTCTTCTGTATTGTACTTTTTTTTCCACTACATTTTCTAATAATATAAAGTATTTGTGCAGTAATGTAGGACTTCATGCTTTTTCAACTTCACCCTTGTTATGCCTATTAGTACAATATTGTTCAATCTGCCTTATTGTATTTTCCATAGCAACAGGTCACAATGTCATAAAAATCATCTCCTTACAGATTTTTATTATTTTATATGTATAGTTATTTGGACTTCTTTTCGAAAGTTTTAATTTTTATGAATATGTAATGAAAATATTCTTGCCAATTAAGAAAAGGTTTTTAAGATTGTGAGAAAATATTCGAGTATGTAAGTTTCACCCATTATTACCAGTTCATTTTAGTCATATCATTTGAACTCAAAAGTACATTTTCCACAAAAGATGAAATGAAATCCATATTTTTAAATGCGGGAATATAAAAATACATTATCTATGAAATTGTCACTTCCTGTTATCTGCCAAACAACCATATTTTCTTTTCAAATGTACAATCAATCTTGTGTACTTGAAACACTGACTGCTAGAGAAGTTTGAGAAAATACACCTTTGTGCCTATCTATATCATTCTATAGATTAGAAGGGCTCAGGAGAGATTTATCTCTCACAGGAGTTTTATTTTAACAGAGAAGAGAATTGCAAGACTGGAAAAAGAACGAGGAATCTTCTGTAATACAATGTGAACAGCATATGGAATATGGGGTCTCTCCATTCAGATGTATGTTGTTTTCTAGCCTTGGTGTCCAATACCTGAGAGAAAAGGATATTTTAAGAACAACTCACAGACCCTACTGGAGAACAGCTGGTCTATTTCCAGAAAGAGGAATTGCAGTACAAAGACATGTACCTAAAGATTGCTACTGACTTCTCAACCATCTTATCCTCAGATGCTGCAGTTCTCACTTACAACTGCCTGATAATGTACCCAGCGTCCTCTTTCCAGTACACTCAGGAAGGACTTTCAGAGTTGTGAAGGAATTGAGGTTGTCTTCCATGAATCCCCCTTTCAGCATCTCCCAGTGGGACCACAACCCCCTCTCACTCCACCAGTGTCTGTCTAGAGAGTTCTACCACTTGGGTCTTCTCCCTATGACTTGGTGCCACCTCATTCCCATTAGAGAATATTGTTAGATTAGAGTAGATATTACACATCTCCCAGTACTACCCTCTTCCCACTACAGCATACTGCTTTCTGAAATAAAAGGAGGAATCTTATCCACTAAAGAAATGGCTGTCATGAAAGGCTGTAACCAAATTGGCAAGTGTTCACTCTAAACACAGTTCCTGCCTAACTCTAATGGTGGCAGCATCAGGCGAGGTAGAGTGATTCTAAAGCAGTGGAATCAGTTCTAAGTGGCAGTGGAAAGAGAAGAATTTCTCAGATGATATTGCTGCCAACAATGCCTCCCAAACCTAGGGCTGTGGCTTATCAGACCAGTAAGTGGGTTTACTCAAGAACAGATTAGGGTTCTCCTGGATGTCCAGAACATGTCTCTGGATGGTCATCAGTCACTTCTTCCTGAAAGGGCCAGTGAGATTCCAGAACCTCTCTATGATCTGGCACTACCAATCCTAATAACAACAGGTTTAAAAGAGATAATACACCTTAATGCCTCATCACTAAGATCTCCAGACTTCTCAGGCAGACACCATTAGATCAGAATCAACTATTAGGATCTATTATCGTTTTCAAGCCTATTGTTACTAGGATGAGTAGTGCCTGAATGTTGAGTGGTTCTAGAACTTTATTCCTCTCAGCTTGCTAAGCAGCAGATATCTGTTTTATATATGAATATCTTACTGTTGCTTTAGCCTTTATATTAAACCTATTTCGAAAGCATAGCCTGAAGCCATTCCTGCCATTGGCTTTTTTCTCTGCTCTTTCTTTGAGCTATGAGCTGAGCACATCAACAGCTACTCTTAAAGCTTTGATGCTTCTTTGGTAATAACTTCAGTCCTGTTGCATGTACCACAGAACTGCAGTTACTGTCTTATGTGGAGAAACATATTTGTGGTTGATAAAATGCTAGTTCAATAGAGGGAAAAGTAAATTGATTATATTGAGCATTTTTATAACTGTCACTTTTCTAAAAGTCAAAGGAGAATGACTTTGGTTTCTTCATCTATTCCACATACACATGATTTTTAATTACAATCAAACATTATTAAAGGAAATCCAAGTGAAATCAGGGGGAAAATTATAACTGTGGTTTAGTGCACAAGTTTCTATTTGATCCAGGGTGGGAGAAGGTTGGCAGGTGCTTCCAAGCTTTTAGATTTGTGCAATATTTGATTATGTATGCAATTACTCTAAAGGTATTTGACTTAGTATAATTACATTGACAATAATACATGGTATGCAACCGTCTTCTGTAGTCTGAATTCTGAGAAATGAAAATCCCACTGCCCTCTGCCTACAAGCAGTTGGTTTAACTCTATCATATCCTCCCTTCTTATCCCGAAGATATTTCAGCTGAACAATTTTGCCTTTGTAGCTCACCATCTTTCTACCAAGAGAGGCAGTGTGATAGTGGTTATGGGCAGGGACTCAGAGACAAAAAGAACGTGTTTCAAATCAAGGCTTAATCACTTACAGCCTTATTAGTCTGTGTGGCTAGTCTCGATTTCCTCATCTGTAAAATGGGTACAAACATTATCTGCCTCCTGAGATTATTGGGAGGATCAGATGCAATGCTGAGTATTGAGTGACTGGCTCATAGTAAATAGTAAATGTTAGTTGCTATTATTACCAGGGTCATAAAAGTACTTAGTGGAACTATGGAAACAGGCTGTGTGTGTTTTAGGAGGCTCACTTGCCACAAGAGAAACCATTTGATGAATGTTAGAAAAATCCCTGGAGATGTGGATTGTCCCTGGAAACAGCTTTTGCATCTTCTGAATGACCAGTATGGTTCTAGACTCTTCAAGTTCTGGCAGGACAGATCAAGACCCTGAGCCTAAAAGGGCCGTGCTCCCTTGATTCACCATTTAAGTGAATCCAAAACTAGATCCAAACTTTAAATTACATTACTATTCTTTCTTTTGAGATTATTTATCCTTCTGGGGGCTCCTAGACCATGGTGATAATGACAGCTGCTTTTAAGAAATACTTTTCAAAAATTCAATAATCTGTGAGGTGGGGGGTGATTTAGGAAGAAGGGGAAGTCTGCTTGAGCATAGGATTTGTGGTCTCTTGAGAGATATTCTTTTGTTTCTCTATTTATGATTTTAGATTTTGATTATTTTATCTAGACTAGTGTTTCTCAATGTGTGGTATTCTGAATCACCTAGGGATAGAGTGTTTATTAAAAATGCAGATATCTGAGCTCCACCCCAGACATTCAGGGTCAGAATCTCTAGGGATGGAGATAGGCAGTCTCTATCTGAACCAGATCTCTAGGCGAGTGTCATGCACCCCTGACAGTAAGAACCTGTTACTGGAACATAGTGATGTCACTACTGGCTGGCTTTATTTTAGTTTCAAGTACTTCTCACTCTGTTTTGAGAAAAAGAAAGAGATTAATACTTACAGTCATGTGTTCTTTCATGGGCTAGGGGTCTTTCGCTTTTAATTTTCTATAAAATGAGAGTTATAAAAGCTACCGAATTTTTTAAAATGTGAAAATGAGTAAATGTTTATTAAGTGTTTGGGGGCTCTCTGCTGAGAGGTATTATGAATGTGCCAAGAATATTATAGGAGAAATATGTAGGTGGAGTTGACATACCTATGCCCCAAATACCCATTTGCCATAATTTAAGAAAATAGATACCAAGCTAGTGCCAGTGAATCTTATAGCTAAGCTACTGTTTTGGCTCTATTAAGGGAGGGCATACTTAACCCACAGGGAGCTATAAAACACCAGCTGAGCATTGAGGGAGTTTGGAGTCAAATACAAACCTGTTCTCCTGTGAAAACATGCACATCTGTGAAATTGCAATGGTATAATCAGGACACAACCAAATTCACAGATGTGCCTAATTTTCTGTTTCCTCTATATTTTACCAGCTTCACGGCACAGTGACAAATGAGAAAAGTACTAAACTGATTTTGCATAGCATCTCATGGAAGCTGCTCACAAATCTCACTAGTGGGAACGAACCTCACAAATGTTAATAGTTAAGTGCTACATCTGTCTAATCCATCTCTGGGATACACTAAGCTCTCTGTTGCTTTGCATATAGCAAATTGAAGAAATCCAATTATTCTAAGTCAAGTTTCAAAAAAAAAAAAAAGATTTCCTTTTTAAAAATATCCTCCACTCCCCAGTGATTTTCCTTCTTCTATTTTCACATTTTCAAGTTCATAGTATTGGTAATCATAAAATAGAATCAGAAAAGAATATCTGACTGAGGAAATCTGAAATGGAGAAAGATAAATCCCTGAGTCTTGTGTCTGCTACTATATTAGTGTACTTCAAAAAGTTTGTGGAAAGATTTGTATTACTTTTTAATTCCATTTTTTCATGAATTTTTTGAAATGCACTCCTATGTCACTCTCTTAAAGTCTCAAAAGACTCTTAAAACTCCTCTACAAGCACCTGCTGCCTTCCAAGGAAGACAAGTTTTTCACAGGTTAGAAAATAGGAAAAAATACTGTAATTTACAATTTTTGTTTGTTTGTTTATTTTTTCCTATCAACACACACACACACACCTGGGGTTTTGGGAGGGGGGTTGGTTTTGTTTTCCATTTTTTTGTAACTGGACTCCAGTTTCCTTTTCAGGAAATCACTTGACTCCCTTAAGAGTAATCCTGAGGGATCTGCCATATAAGATGTCCTTTCTCCCTCAGCCAGTGAATGAGTTCCTGACCCAAGCTTAGCCAGGCAGACATGATTTTCTGAGACTGAGTCATAAGCACAGTACAGCAAGGACAGGTGGGTGCTCATTCCTTCCAGTGGCAGTGCCTTACCCATTAGTTCCTGCCACCCAGAACCCCAGAGCTGCCCCAAGACCTGAACTTTTCCCAGTAAGGTTCTTCATAAATCCCCCTTGTTTTTAGCCTAGTGAAAGTTCTTTGCTGTTGTTTACAATCAGAGGTGTTAAACAAAATCTTTACCAACTGTGAGAAAGTAGTGACCAGTTGGAACATGCCCCTTGCCAAAAAGAATGGATGCTGGTCAGAGTGCCTGCCAATGAGCTGCTTGCAAACAGCTTTTACTGAAGGTATTAGATCTTACTCTTCTGCCCATTTTAGGAGTAATGATATTTTCACCTAAGCTAAGTTTTAGCTATAGCTATATTCTAGGAAAAAAAGATGATGATTTTAATGAGAGAGGGGGAAAGAGACTCAAGCAAGGTTGGGCAAAGGAACAGGTGAGGTGATGGATATAATACTGAAAAGCAGGTGTGAAAAACCTGCATGAGGAGGAGGTTTGTGTTTAGAGTAGCTCTAAGATCTGTAGAATCCTAGAAATTCTTATGTGATTCCCACAAGATACAAGATCCATGGATTGAGAAAGATTGTCCTCCGATGGAAAAAAACACTAAGGACACATGATTGAAGGAAGGTTTCCTTTATTGAGTTAAATGGTATTGATAAATCCCTCGCTGACTTTTACTTTTGCCACAGGAAATTAGAATGAAGCCATAACATTCCCACTTAGAGTAACGGGTAAGTTAAACCGTGAAGAATCAATATCTAGTTTACTTGTGAGAAAAGGCAAAGCTATATTGCATCAAGGTATGATGCTGAAAGCTAACAACTGGCCTGGTAGAAGGGTAGGTGTAGAAGAATGTGATCAATCCTGTGCCTACTTCTCCACCCTCCTTCGTACTGCACCGCTAAGTTCATCATCCTATGTTCCAATCATATGGAACTAGTTACAATTCCTCCAGGGTACCATGCTGATCTATTCCTTGCACAGTCATTCCCTTATCTGGAACAGCCTTGTCCACCTTGTCTACTTGGGAATGTTTATTCTTTCATGGCCTTCTAGTTCATGTGGCATATCTTGTGCACACTAGGAAAAGGGACCCATTACTCAGGAAGTTTCATTTTTCTCTGTTGGAAAACTATTGAACTATACTGACTTCGTCAAAATACAACACTAAAAATTCTTTTTTTAAATATACTAATCAATGTCTATGATATAAACAATGTCCCTTATGGTTGAACAGCACTCAGTCTGCACACTCATTCTTGGTGGTTCTGGATGACAAAATATCTTACAAAGATTTCCCTGTGTGTGTCCCCACTCTGTCTGGAATGTCAGCTCTCTTGTGGTACCCGTCATTTGGTATGTGTTTGTTTATATGTCTACCATCCCCACAAGAAAGGAGAAACACTTTGAGAGGAGTGACTGCTTCTCATTCACCTCTGTAGCTCCGGTGACCAGTAAAGTATTGGCAAATGATTGAAGCTCAGTGAATTATTGTTGAAGAAATGAATGAAGAAATTTCCATGCATAGTACCCAATGTAGGGTCTTGCACATGGATAGCATTTATTGAATTAAGTGCCAGAAAAAAAATTGAAGGTACTGGCACCATCCAGTTTGGAAATTGATTGTGTGTGTATGTGTGCGCATGTACGCATAGTTTGAGATATCAGTGATAAAATACCAAATTTTAAGTGAGGATATTTTTGTCTTTTAATACTGAGCTTTGCTAGTACCTAACACATTGTAGATGCTCAAAAAGCATGTGCTAGATTAATAAATGTGTGAACATGAATGGATCAATTAGTAAATCAGAACAAGGAAAGTGTCACCATAGCTCTTCTTTACAGACCAGAAATACTGAGACTTCTTTTCTTAATGAAGTGTGGAGCGTAGGGTAGTTGAAAAGTCTATCAGCATCATGGTAAATGTTTGAGAAAATGTGTTTTCCCTAACGTAAAAGAAAAATATCTCTCCTATTAAGATGTTAGAAACAGTGATAGAGGGCCGAGCCCGTGGCGCACTCGGGAGAGTGCGGCGCTGGGAGCGCGGTGACGCTCCCGCCGCGGGTTCGGATCCTATATAAGAATGGCTGGTGCACTCACTGGCTGAGTGCCAGTCACGAAAAAGACAAAAAAAAAAAAAAAAGAAACAGTGATAGAGAGAAGGGTAAAAGCTCATAACATCAGGTGTGAAGTAAAATGTTTCCCACAAAGTTAAAGAATTTTTCACCCAATTTTTTGAGTAAAATAATGTTCCAGAGCAGACAACTTCTAAACTATTTTTACATTGATTAAATGTTTCATTTAATCAATAAAACATTTATATTGTAACATCAGAAAAACACTGATTAGCGGAAGTAACTCAGAACCTTTGCTGCCCTCCACTTTCACCAGAATGTTCCAAGACTATAAAAATAGTTGAAAGCAGGAATTTTGTGTTTAAAAAGAAAATCAATGTCCAGAAGCCATTGCTGGGTTATCCCAAATAGATACACCTTCAAAGCCCCTTCAGTTAAAATTGATGTTAGCCATGATCATTGTCTTCATGAAAGATCTCATTTTGTTTTATATATGCTATTCACTAGGGCTGGAGAGTAAACTAAGACAAGAAGGACTAAAGGAAACATGTTTCTGGTTAACCCCAAGATACCCTAGAATTTCTGTAATAAGAATAATCAAACATTCCAGTTACTCAGGTTTTACTGGCTTAAACTGGTATAGGATCAGCAGACTCTAGGATAGTATATTTGTTAGTAGTGCCAGGGAGGCTTCTTAGAGGCAAGAACTTTCCAAAGCATTTGCATTAGGTCTGATGGGGAAGACGGTGTCTTCATCCACATATGGTGCACACAAAATGGGCAATGAATGAATGGCCATACTCATGGGGGTCCGTAGACTTTGTCAGGCTGTTTTATACATTGGGCGTGAAGCGTAACACTTGGGACCTATGAGATTTTTGAGGACCTAAAATATAGTTTAAAACCTGAAATCACCAAAAAATAAAAAATAAAAAAAGTATTTCTTCCAAAATTAAAAAGGGCAAAACTGAAATTAATAAATATTTCAATAAATATGTTTAAAATGTAATCATACCGAATTCATTTAGTGTTAAATTTGGAGTTCATGAAATTTTCATTAAATTCAAAAGCAATTTGTAGACTAAATTTTTCATTTTATAAGAGGTCAAGAAATCATAGTCAATTGTAAATTAAGTATTATTCATAGTCAAATAATTTTAAACACAAATCATTAGCATCTTTTTTTAAGTATAAAAATTATGAGTCATATGAAATGTGTGTGCATTTTTATGTATTTGATATCATGTGCTCTGGAAGAGAGATTTCCTGGGGAAATTTGCCTGGAGCTTACAAAGGAGGCTCAAACCCGTAGTGAAAAACCCAGAACTTGGACACATCTCCCTTCCTTCTCCCTCTTCTCTTCCAGAGTCAGCATATGGATCAGGAAGCCACATTGCAGGGTGAAAAGAGCACTGGATTTGGAGTCAGACACCCAGGTTTCAGTTCCAAGTTGGTTACTTCTTTTGTTATATGACCTCTGGGACTGAATCTCGCCATGATTAACAGGCTCTTTCTGCAAAAAAAGGGGTTTTGAGGTATAAAATGAGACAATATGTTAGATTGTACTAGAGGAAGTACCCATTTGTAGGGCAAAATAGGCTACTCTCAGCAATTTCATGTGTTTCAGCAAATGTATGAAAGCATTTTACAAAGTGTAAATTACAGGGATGAAGATTCAGAGGGATTAAAAAGCAAGGAAAAGGGAGGAAGAGAGGAGAAACTGGCAAGTGCTTGAGTTTGATCTGATTCGCAGTGTAAGGGTTAAAGGATCACAGCACAGCTGAGTCCAAGTTTCTTACAGCCAGAGGCAACTCTTTGATCCTTGGTCTGGCACCCTCTGTGTCAACAATCATGACCCCCTCCTCCACATTCCCGAAAACTGTTGTTACTTAGAGGTCTGTATAGGACCTTTATGTATCCCCAAAGCAAAAAGAGGTATTACTCAGAACTCTTATTCCCCCATTCCCACCCTCCCTCCTTCAAAGTAGATGGAGAGAATAGATGTATATGGTTTGGGCAGTAATATACTCTCCCAGGAGTTTCCAGTCCTAGAAGTTTGCATTTATTTTGTGAGGCTTAACAGATTCAGACTTCCCAATAGCTTATAAAAGTTTCTCATCCATTTCTGTTCAAAATGCCACAACTAGGCAGGTGATGGCTATATGTATTCTATATGTATTTTACCTTAGGCAGACTTTCTTCTTTTAAGTTTGCAGCTTGTAGAAGCACTGTCTGCCCAGCTTGACGTTATTCACAGAAGAGACATACCTGGGAACTACTGGGCAGGACCCTGAATGGTCCCTTATCACCTTTTCAATTAAAAATAAAGACTACAAGTAAAGGGTTGGAAATTTTAGTTAAAAGGCCAGTGGGTATTATAGGAAGCTTTTCAATTGGCTGTTTTGCCCGAATAGGAAGTCTTTTCTTCCTCACTGTCAAAGCTTTCTCACTTTTACAGCTTTGGGAATGGCAGGTTAGAGAACTTTCTAGGATTCTAGATATTCTCAGAATCCCCTGCACACACTTGCTGGGTTATGGGAGAGAAAAAAGAGAACTAAAAAGGAAAAAAAAGAAAAGAGGGAGAAAAGGGGAACCAGCTCTTCAGTTTCCTAACACCACTTGGTTGTGGCTCCTGGCTGCCGCCTGTGAGTGGTTCTCGAGGCATGGGCTGTGACCACCCGGTTATAGATTAATTCTTTCCTCTTACAAAGTTGGTCTTCAGTATACTTAATGAGGGAGAAATAGGATGTGATTTTTTTTTCCCTTCAGAATCACTCCAGTATGATCTGCAGAATGATTAGTGTGGCTCAGCCTCAGTTGGGATATTATGGCTTAAATTATTCCTATTAGTTTCCAGCTGACCTTGGAACACAAACATTACATCTGATTTCGATGAAACTTTAGACTTTGTTGTTCTCAGTCAACTAATGAAACAGTTGAACCTTCCCATGACTTGTGGTAATTATAATAAAGGGTAAGTATTATCACAAATAATGCAAACCGATTTACAAGATGGCAAAGTGATATTCTGGAAGTTGTGCACAAAGACCCTAAAAATGTAAACTGAACACTGAGAAAAAATGTAGTGCCATCCAAAAGGTTGATGTATTACTACCGAAATACAAGCCCACCTGGCAGCATTACTTTTATACATTGAGTTTTGGCACAACTAACTGGTTACAAGAAACATTGTGTTAACAGGAAAAGCCACTTTAAAAGTCTGTTTGATGCTTAAAGCTCTCAAGTGCACTCTAAACGTTTAAACCAATATTCCAAACTGATTAAAGCATTTATGGAAAATAAAAGTGTTTTACCAGAGGAGAAAAGATGAGGGATCTTGGTGGTTGTTGCTTGTTTGTTTGTTTTTACTGAGGTGTAGAACAGAAACCCCAAAGTTGACAGATTTCCGAGTTCTAATTTAGTCTTAAAAGTTTAAGAGTTTATGCCACCCCAAACAATTTATCCAAACTCAATGGTTTTCAAATCAAATATAATGACCCTCCTGCCCTAGTAGAGAAATGGTGTCCTCTTCATGGTTACATTTCCAGTACTGAACATAGTACCTGCCACGTAGTAAATGCTTAATAAATGAATAATGAAAACTGGGTCCCTAAAAGGTGCGGACTCAGCCTTATAACTCACTTTGGAGCACATCTAGCATCACATCTTATTTAAACAGACGTTTCAGATATGTTTCATGTATGCTGTTTTCTGGGACTAGAGTGTCCCATCTCAGCTTCCTGCCCCTGCTATCCATATGCCTGGTAAACTCCTCTTCATCCTTCAAATCACTTTCTCTGAAGATTCCCAAACGTGTAATCCTAAGGCTCTGGAACAAGACAGTCTGGGTTTGATCCTGGTTCTACTACTCATAAGCTTTGCCACCTGGATCAATGACTTGACTCTTGTGCCTCAGTTTCTCCACATGTAAAGTGGGTTTTTATGAGGATTGAGTAGGTTAATGTGTATCATGTGATGATCACTAAACAAATGTCAGCTCCTAGTGCCTTGAGTTACTTATCGCAATGTACTGCAATCACTTGTTTGCTTGTTTTACCTTCACTCAGTTACAACTCGTAGAGGGTAGGACTTCTGTCATTTTATCTTTGTACTTTCCAGGTTTAGCTCCTAAACTTGGTAAGTAAGCACTAAATGCCTACCCAAATAGTCTAAAACCAGTCTGTTTCCTGGGAGGGAAGTGAGGCCAATCTCTCTTTTATTATTTAGGGAGGCCCTACCAGATGCAGACCATTTGGGTTACAAACATGTAAATTCCATATGTTGTGATTCACCTTGCTGGGAACAAATTAGAGAGATCTAATCTCCACCAAGAATTCTGAAATAGCCACATAGTTTCACTTTGGGCAAGCTTTCTTTTAGCAGCATACAAATTGACTTGCAGTGTGATATTGCCTTTAAAAAATATTTTTATTTCCTTGTTATTATTTTGAGCAAATTCCACATCATTCTTACTGCATTTCATTTTCTCAGTGAAAGTCACCTCCTTCCCTGCTTGCACAACCAGAGCTGGGGGAGAGAAGAGGTTTTTGAGTATGCCACTTTCTTCCAAAACGATCATTGATTGGAAGAATCTGTTTTTCCCAACTTTTGACCACATTTTGAAAACTTGTACAAAGTGTTTCCTTAGTTTCTGTTCTGAGTAATGTCATTCCCCAAGAACTTAAGTATTCAAAGAAAGACAATAATAATAATAAAATATATACTTTTAGGCCACAAAACAGGATAAAACTAGTTTGCTGTTTCTAGAAAAATAATTGCTTCTATACTGAACAATCTAGCATTAGGTTAAAAAAAGTAGATGAACTTATAGAGAAATATCAAAAAAATATAAATACAGCTGGTACTTGCATAGGACAAAAAGTGTGACAGTGATAAATAAATGACTAAGCTGTGGGAAACCCTCGGCTAGAGAACGTTCCTGGGGTTTCTTGACTATTCTATGAGAAATGGAGAGCGTTAAATCCTGGAGGTAAGATTTCCTCACCAGTGTCTCCTCTCTGAGCTCCTTCCAGGGCATACCTAGGGAAAGACAGGGATCACGCCACTAATTTTTATTTGGAAGACTGAATCTTAGCCATTACCATGGCCATCTTTGTACAACAAGAAAGCAGGAGATGGGTCCCTACTGCAGCCTTGCCTCTCTCTCTTTGCTGTAGCAGGGGAATTTATAAAACAGAAGAGACTCTATGCAATAGTCTCTTCTGTCAGCTGAAGAGATTCAAGGCCCTAGTTGATGGTTGGTAATTTTTTTGTTTTGGGTTTTTTTTTTTTCCTTTGTTTTGGATATTAACCCCTGAAAAGTAGTTTGCCATTGACCTATAAGGGAATTACAAATAGAAGAGGCCTCTTGAGTCATGGGATCCACCACCTACCTGCCTGCACTGGACCCTCTCACCCCCTGCAGGGTTATTAAAAGTTCTTCATCCATTCCAGTTTTCTGTGTCCCAAGTACTTCCATCTATGCCAGTTGACAGTGTCACTTATGGAAAAGTCATTCTTGACGATCTAAATAGTCTTTCTTGTAAATAGTTATTCATCTCGATTCCCCATGGTGAATTGTGACTTTTGCATTTTCCCCATTTAGCAAAAACAGCTCCTGAGAGTGTCCTTTGTTCCAAGCTCTGGGGCGGGGCTAGGAGATAGAAGGATGAGGAAGATCCAGTTCTTGAATGGCTGGGCCTCTACAAAATGAGATCTTTTTATTTTTTCTTCTTTTGCCAACCTCCTGCTGTTCTTTAATTATTCTCAGGGACAGCCCTAGGCCAAGTTGGGAAATAGGGTCCCAACGACTGTGTTTGGGGAATCTGCTTTCTCCCCCTATTCCTTCTCGGGCATCCAGTGCCCCACTCAGGCTTCCTGAAGACCATCACACAGGTAAGTTCCTATCCTACCTCCATCCCCATCCTAGAGTACATGATATCAATTATTTCCAGGTTATAATAAATTTAATTTTACTTTGAGCCTTCCCTCTGCTTGTGAATGGCAAGTCTTTGTGTTCTATTAGAGAAAGGAGACCTTTCCAAGAGTCCAAAATCATATTCCATATTTTACCCATACAGAAGGCTAGCCTGAGGAGGCAAAGTGGAAAAATTATTTAAAAATTATTATGTTCAGAAAAGCTAGTCCCAGCCTTGTTGCTACCTGGTTGGATGACCCTGGGCAAGCCATTTAACCTTTCTGCAGCTTACCCTGTCTCACCTTATAAAATGGGACTGTTGTTCCTGGCCTAGTGGCTCCAATGATGTTCCTGCATCCAATGAGACAACGCTCATGATGAACTGCCATGTGTTATACAAAAGTCAGGAATTCATTTACATAGTGGCATCTGAGTTGAAGGACACTTTGTCCTTTGTAGGTCCACACCCATTCACACGTCTATCAGGCTGCTTTTGGTCCTTTGTATTTCCTCACTCATGGTGTGAGGTCCTAGAGAACCCCTGTAGTTTTAGGGGCAGAAGGAGAGACTACTCTTTCTCTCCCAAAAGCAAAAGCATGGACTGTCTTGCCCCAGCCATGTGCCCACTCTTGAGCTTAGGCTGCAGGCATTAGCATCAGGAGGTCCCAGAACTTTCTGGACAGACCACTCTAGGCAGCAGTTCCTAACCTGGGCCTGTGGTGCCAGGGCTCTATGGTTGGGGTTTCGGGACTTCATTAACCTCTTCAAGTAAGTGGTTTGCAAAATGTGTCTACATGTGTGTTTGCTTTTTTTTTTTTTTGAGAAAGTATTCATAACTTTCATTAGATTTTCAAAAGGGCTCTTAACACATAAGGTTAAAAAAATTCACTGTCCTAAAATATCTTTTTCAAATTATTACAATAACATGGATTGGGTTGCTTCATAGCCAGGTAGAATTCAAGCCTTATATATTATTTTTAGTTGATAAATTTCATGAAAACTATTCATAAAGCTTCCATTTGGGGGGAACTCCATTGAGGGGTTCTGATGAGACATTAACAAAAGGGCTCCATGAATTGCCAAGTGCTACACAAATGAGGTTTTATCAGACATTCCCTGCTTTTGACTTTTTTCACCCATATTTCTACATCCTTCATTTTCCACCATTTATGTTCCATTCTATAATCATAATGAAATATTTTGTGCTTGTACCTAGAGTGATTAGAAAAATTAAAAATCAATATATGTAAATAATGATTATATATATAATTATATGAATAAATTTTTTTAATATACATATATACACATACACAGACATATATCCTTTTATAATTTTTTGTGGCTCTTTCCTTTTTCTCCTGGTTCTGGATTCCCATTTCTTTCTATTGTCTATATTAATTTTTTGTATGTCCTCTACTATCATATGATCCTGAATAAGGCGAGTCTTTTATTTGCTCATTTTTACAAATTCTTTCATATTACAGGGCACTTTCTCAAATACTTTGCTTGAACAACTCTGGCACACAGTGTTGATGAAAATTCTGTTGTTCATCTGATTCTCATTGCCTTGCAAGTAATAGGGTAATCATGAGTACTGATTACTAAGCATTTCTAGTGCTTTTCCCTTCTGGGCACTTGGTCAGGTTGCACTTCCTGTTACCCTTAAGCTTAACTAAGGTCATGTGACTCATTTTGGCCAATGAGGTGTGAGCAGAAGAATGTATGTCACTCACATGCCAGAGTGTTCTGTGACCCTCCAAAATTCTTCCTTTTCCCTTTGCCATGGGAAATTCTGTGCTGTGGCTCCTCCATCAGACTGGATCCCAGAATAAGGATGGTGATGACAAAGGAGCAGAGCCTCTCCATATCTGTTGTATGTATAATCTGGATATATTCAGCCTCTGTTCTGATTCTGTCTCACTTCCCAAAACCCATACTACAAAGTTTTGGGCACAAATTACCTACTTCCTTTAGAGTTATTTTCTGGCTTTAGCTTAAGAGCAACCCACTGCCAGCCACTTTATGGTAGGAAAGAGATAGAGATGCTCTTTTAAAGAATTAACCCAGTAACTGGCCCACCCTACCCTTTGCATTTAGTGACTTTGAACTTGGAGTTTTCCTGGGGCTACTGAGGATGTCTCATGATTGCTTCTGGTATTTTCAGCTATGGTTTCCTTTGCGCTGTCTCTGAGTATCTGATCACATATGTTTTCTGTACTCTAGGAATTTTTCAACATTTTTGGCCAACATATGTTTTCCAGCATTGGTCTGCTTTTATTAAAAAAAAAATCTTTGCTGTCATTTCAAAGGGTCTTTAGAGAAAAGAGGTGGTAGATGTCCATTCTCAGTCTGCCATTTTTAACTGGAAGTTGATACCCAATTTTAAACAAGGGTTATTTCAAGCAAGAATTCCTAATGGAAAGAAAAAATCAGATTGCATCTGAGTTGTCTAAGTAAAAGGGCAACATATGAGAGACTTTTAAGAATACAAATCATCCCCCTCTCCCGGGCATTGTATGAGCCCTTAATGAGCAATTGTACTTAAGTTTTAGAAGCACGACTTAGAAGGACATAGCAATGTTAGAGATGCCTAAGAGGTTATAATAAAGATGATTTGAGACTTGAGTAATAGGGTATTTGAGGAGAAGTCAACTGAATTAGGATTATTTATCTTAGCCAAATAAAATTTCAGATTGTCCTAATATGGTAAGGTTTCAAATGCATAAAGTGCTAATGTGCAGATCATATTTTCTGTATCTGCATTAAGGTCAAAGTAATTAGAAACTGACTAACTGCAGAAAAAGAGTTTTAGGTAAAAAATACAAGAAGGAATTTTTGACTGTTAGGGTTTTTAACACTGGCAATGGAATACCCAAGGAAGGTACAGGAAACAGTTCTCCAATTCTTAGAAAAAAACTGGGAGGGATGGTTTTGTTGTAACTCTAAATGAAGATAGGAGCCTACATTAGACTCATTTCCTAGGGCATTTAGTTCTCTGAGAGATTAAGTTGTGGTAAGTCTTTGGCACAATGGACATAGATCATGAGACTGTCAGTAAAGCTGTAAGCAAGCGTCTTTTTCACCACCCTTGTAACATGACATAATTCACGAGAAGCCTGAAACAGTAATGTGTCATGTTGGAGTATTTTTGTCCACTATTAAAAAGAACATATTTAACTTTTCCATTATGAACTTGAGCCTTCTTTGGAAGCTGTCCTCTTCCCATAAAGTCTTCTCAGATAATGTTTTCCCAGCAACACTTGACAGGACAAGTGTAACACATACCCTTGTTAGTTATAAACCCTAAGTGGCTTCTTGTTCTCTATTCAATTATTTCTAGTGTCCAGTTTTATTTCCTGATTCATTATTTTGATAAAATTGCCAACATGGAAAAGCAGAAGAGGAAAATAGTTTTTAGTAAGGACTATTCATTTTAGCCAAATAAAATTTCAAATGGTCCTAATATAGTAAGGTTTCAAATGCATAAAGTGCTAATGTGCAGATCAAATTTTCCATATTTCCACTAAGGCCATAATAAGTAGAAATTGACATTAACTGCAGAAAAAAGCTTTATGTAAAAAATACGAAAAGAACTTTCTGAATGTTAGGGTTTTTAACTTTGGCAATGAGATACCAAGAAAGGAACAAAAACTAGTTCTCCAATTCTAAAAAAAAAATTGAGAATGATGGTTTAGTCATAAAATCTGTCAGTATTTTAATGGTAGAGATTTTTCTAATTTTTGTGAGGCAGGGAATACTAGTTCTGTCTTTGTAACCCTAGGAATGTCATGAGGATTTTAAAGATTAGAAGTAAGTTCCAGAGTTAGCTTGCTGGTTTAGAGAGCCCAAAATTTGCTTGGGGGGTTGCACTTCTACCTTCCATGGCTAGATATAGGAGATGGAGGTGTGGTAAGTGGAACAGCAGTTCAGTTTTATCCAAGTGCCCACAACTTGCTTAGGGAACACATGAATTAGATTTATCTGAAGACAGAGAAACCAAAAAGTCACTGGAGACCTCATTCATTCATTCACTCACCTATTTAATTAATTATTAATCATATATATAACATTGGGTTAGAGTTGAGCCAAAGTGAAAGAATGCAATATAGACCTTGACAATTGTCACAAGGGAACAGTGGCTGACAGAAAGACACCAGAAGTCACAGTCAACTAACAAAGTTTTTCTAATGTCAGTAAAGGACACAAATACTTAACTGTATTAAGATGGCCACTCGCTGCCAATGAAACCAGCCAAAAAGGCTAAAATACTTTTGGGTCTTTCAAGAAGCTCCCTTTGCCATTTTCAGGAAGTTTTAAACCTCTAGCCCCATCTAACTGTTCCAGAGTCTCTTGGTCTAGAACTATTTGACTACTAGGTGCAAATGACTGATGAGCACTTTAGCACCTTGACACTCAAGGTACGCTGTGAGGACCAGCAATAGCCACATCTCCTAGGAACATGTTAGAAAAGTAGAATCCCTGGCCTTATCCCTGAAATACTCAGTCAGAGTCTGTATTTTAACATCTCCAGGAGATTTATTTGCACATGAAAATTTGAGAAGCACTGCCCTAACACCTTTCTAAATGCTTACCTGGAAAATGAGTGAAATTTAAAGTCGGTCCCTGGGGTCAGTTCCCCAGCTGACCTCCGCCCCTTCCCCAAGCAGGACTATGTTGGAAAGTCTGCAGGATCTTCATTTTGGCACTCCTTTTTTGTTTTGTTTTGTTTTCCTTTGTTAGTGTTTTTATTACAATTAATATAGATGTGTTACATGTTGTACATCATTCTTCCTCTTGATTTCTTCACTTTATCTGATATTTGGAGATCATTCCCTATTAATACATATAGACTAATTTCTTCTTTTATCAATTGCATAAGTTTTCATAGTTTACTCTAGCAAGGTGAACAATATCCTTTGGTGTCTTTTTTTTTTTTTCATTTTATTTTATTTTAGCAGTCCTGTTCGTGAAGCGAATGCAATCTTAAGAAGAGACCTGTTTAAAATAATCCAGTGACAAGGTTACTGATTAACTAACAAACACATGATTGAGTGTAATGTGAGAAACACAGAAAGTAGTATTCTAGAAAGTCAAATAAAAGGTATATGCTTAGGGCCAAGCCCGTGGCGCACTCGGGAGAGTGTGGCGCTGGGAGCGCTGCCACACTCCCACCGCAGGTTCAGATCCTATATAGGAATGGCCGGTGCACTCACTGGCTGAGTGCCAGGAATGGCCAGTGCACTCATTGGCTGAGTGCCGGTCTTGAAAAAGACAAAAAAAATAAAAGGTATATGCTTATAGATATATAAGCTGACACAGGTGAAAAAGTTCTTTCTGAACAACAAACTCAATTCAGGCTCGAAAGCCGTGGTTTTGACTTCAGCATGCATCAGAATCATCTGGGGCCCCACACCCAGAGGTTTTTTATCCAGTAAGTCTGGGCTGGGGGCTGGGAATGTACATTTCTAACAACTTTTTCTTACCTCCACCTGCTGTGTTGATGTTTCCAGTCCAGGAACAACACTTTGAGAACCTCTGCTCTTGCCCCCAGAGGACATCTGACGATGTCTACAGACATTTTTGGTTGCTGTAACTGGGTGCTGCTACTGGCATCTTGTGAGCAGAGGCCATGGACACTGCTAAACATCCCTCAGTACACAGGACAGCCCCACAACGAAGAACTATCTAGCCCAAAATGTTAATAGTGGTGAAGTTGAGAAATCGTGCTCTAACGCTGAACCCTGGCTGTTAGAAACACCTGGGAAGACTTTAAACATTCCGATGCCCAGTACCGCAGGTCAATCCAATCAGAATCTCTGGAATTGGGACCTGGATGACAATACGTTTCAGACCTGGGGTAGCAAAAGTTTACTCCTCTTGCTAGCTAATGCCTGGGGGCTTCAATATTCATTACTGGTTTCCTCAACTCTGTACACATCTATGTAAATGATTCCTTAATTTAAAAATCACTTTAAAAGTCCGGGTGAATGTGCTGTTTCCTGCCAGGTACGGTGGGCTTCATGGACATGTAGTCTGTGCAATCACATGGGGCTCCATGCTCAGAAAGGCCCCACGCTTTGTTTGAGGCTCTGGTGCGATTCCGTCTTGGAATCTTAATACATTTGAGTAAGAGGCCCTGCATTTTCTTCTTTTACTATGCCCCCCAAATTGTGTAATGATCCTGTTGCCAGGACTCTGAATATTAAGCTATTCTTGATAGGAAGGAAATGGCATGAGCAAGACTTGAAGTTATAAATGCACGTGCTGTATTTGGGGAACAGTAAAATGTGGCCTGGCTGGAAATGAAAATCCATTGTCATATCTACTGGCAATCTTGTGGTATCTGGAAAAAGCCGATGAATTCGGTCTATTGCAGGGCAGCAGCATCTGGCAGCAGCGTGCACCTCATCAGTCCTAGCTCAGGTCGTGGTGTGTGCTGTTTTAGGAGTGACTAGCTTTTGCCCCAGCTTTATTGAGGAGTAATTGATGAGTAAAATTGTGTGTATTTAAGGTGCATGGTTTGATATATGTGTGCATTGTGAAATGATTACTACAATCAGGTTACTTAACACATCCGTTACTTCACAGAATTACCATTTGTGTGTGTGTGGTGAGAACACTTAAAATCTACTCTCTTAGCAATTTTCAAGTATACAGTTTGGTATTATTAACTATAGTCACCACTCTGTACATTATATCCCCAGAACTTATTAACCTTATAACTGAAAGTTTGTGCCCTTTGACCAACATCTCCCTATTTCCTCCACCACCAAGCGCCTGGCTACTAACACTCTACTCTCTGTTTCTGTGAGTTTGACTTTTTTAGACTCCACATGTAAATCAGAACATGTAGTATTTATCTTTCTGGTTTTTTTCACTTAGCATAATGCCCTCCAGGTTCATCCATGTTGTCGCAAATGGAAGAATTTCCTTCCTTTTTTGTGGCTGAATAATATTCCATTGTACAAGGTTACTTCAAAAAGTTCATGGAAAAATAGAATTAAAAGATAACGTGAACCTTTTCATGAACTTTTTGAAGCCCCCTTTTATATACGAGTTTACACAACATTTCTTTGTCCACTCATCTGTCAACAGATTCTTATATTGTTTCTATATCTTGGCTGTGTGAATACTGCTGCAATAAATGCAGCTACCTCTTTGACATACTGATTTCATTTCCCTTGGATATATACTCAGAAGTGGGATTTCTTGATCATATGATAGTTCTAGTTTTAATTTTTTGAGGAACCTCTATACTGTTTTCACAATGGCTGTATCAATTTACATTCCCACCAATGGTGCACAATTCTCTAGGTCCCTGTCAATCTTTGTATCTCTTGTCTTTTTGATAATACTTCCTATGAGGTATGAGGTAATATCTCATTGTGGTTTTTATTTGCATTTCCCTGATGATTAGTGATATTGAGCACATTTTCATGTACCTATTGGTAATTTGCATGTCTTTGGAAAATGTCTTTTCAGATCCTTTACCCATTTTTTAATTGGATTATTTGCAGTTTTGCTATTGAGTTATACAAGGGTGCTTCAAAAAGTTCATGGAAAAATAGAACTGAAAGATAATATGAATCTTTCCATGAACTTTTTGAAGCACCCTCATATAAGTTCTTTACATGTTTTGGATTTTAACCCCTTACTAGATATATGGTTTGCAAATATTTTCTTACATTCCATAGGTAGATTTTTTTTTTTTTTTTATTGTTGTTTCCTTTGCTGGGCAGAAGCTTTTTTAGTTGTCTGTGCTTTTGGTGTCATATCCAAAAAAGCATCGTCAAGATCAATGTCAAGGAAATTTTCCCCTATGTTTTCTTTTAAGAGTTTTGCAGTTGCAGGTCTTACATTTAAGTCTTTAATCCATTTTGAGTTAATTTTTGTTAGTGGTATAAGATAGGGATCCAATGTTATTTTCGTTTTTGCACGTGGATGTCCAGTTTTCTCAACACCATTTGCTGAAGAGACTATCCTTTCTTCATTGTATATTCTTGGCACCCTTGTCAGGTATTAGTTGAGAGTATATGCATGGGTTTATTTCTGGGCTCTCTATTCTGTTCCATTGGCCTATGCATCCGTTTTTATGCCAGTAACATAGTACTGTGATTACTATAGCTCTATAATATAGTTCAAAATCAGGAAGTATAATGCCTCCAGCTTTGCTCTTTCTTGAGATTGCTTTGGCTATTCAGGGTCTTTTATGGTTCCATATAAATTTTAGGATCTTTTCCTCCACTTCTGTAAAAAATGCCATTGAAATTTTAATAGGCATTGCACTGAATCTATGGATTATTTTGAGGAGTTTGGGCATTTTAACAATATTGATTCTTCCAATCCATGACCATGAAATATATTTTTATTCATTTGTATCTTCTTTCATTTCTTTTATCAATGTCTTATAGTTTTCAGTATACAAATCTTTCACCTCCTTGATTAAATTTACTCCTAAGTATTTTATTTTCTGATGCTATTATAAATGGGATTGTTTTCTTTATATCTTTTTTGGATAGTTTGTTGTTAGCATATAGAAATGCAATTTACATTCCCACCAATGGTGCACAATTCTCTAGGTCCCTGTCCATGTTAATTTTGTATCCTGCAACTTTACTAAATTCATTTATTAATTTCATTTTAGCTTTAAACACTGTTTTTTGGTGGGCTGGGCAGAACTGCTGACCATGCTCCCTGGCCAGATGGGACTGCCATCTTGGCACCATGTGTGGGTAGAGCTGCTAGCTGGGCTCTCTAATGGTGAGGCCACTGGCAGGAACACAGGGCCACCGCTGAGATCTGCATACTGGTCATTGTGAGCCTGATTTCCCTTCTTTGTTCCAAGCTGACCCCAGGTGGTCTAGCCCTGCCAACACCCCCGTGTTTCACATGGGCCAAACAAGAAATGGGCCTCCTGGAAAGTGCCCTGGAATGCTGGGGACACTGGATATCTGCCTTGGCACTGGATGTCTGCCTTGGGCTCTCTTTTTGCCACTGGAGAAACCAGAGGCTCAGGGAATCCTTCTTGGTGTGGCACTGTGTGGCCTGGGGAAGTGGCAACACAGTCAAAATGAAAATTACCCCTCTTACCCTTCTTAGGCTATTCTCGGTTTTGAGTTCCAAGGAGGTACTTCAGCCTTGTCCCTGGGATCCAGGATTTTCACCAAGTTGTTCTTATCTGTGTATATTTAGTACTCGGTATTTGTGTGAGGGTGGACTAGAGCTGGGGACCTCCTATTCCTTGCTGATACCACCCTTCAGAAGTAACCAGTTTTCCACACTCCCATTCTTTATATGCCTAGGACCTATTCTGAAAGTCTCACGCTAGATATGAATAATAAAACTCCACAGATAATGTGTCCAAATTCCAAAAAAAAAAGTTTGCACACATTTAGTTCATTTTATTCTCACAACATGCCATATAGTGGTTCTGGACTAACATGAATTTTAATAAGCATTTTTTATTGGAATACTATGTGTCTTCAAAAAGTTTATGCAAGGATTTTTATCTTGCAATTCCATTTTTCCACAGTTTGATGTACCCTCATGTAACACACAAAGAACTCATAAAGTATATAGCCCAATTAATTTTCACAAAGTGAACACATCTGGGACTCTGGTAAAGAGCATTATCAGCTCTACAGAAGGACCCCTATGCCAACCTCCTCTACAAAGGTAACTACTACACTTACATATAATGCCATAGAGTAAGATAGAGTAAGTGTGGTCTACTTTATGGAAGAGGAATTATACAGTGTGAGTTATTTTATGCCTTGCTTCTTTTATTCAACATTATGTTTTTGAGATTTGTGTTGTATGTATCAGTGGTTTCTTCATCCCATTTTTTGTATTATTAAACAATTTATTTACTCAACAAATTATGTTTTTGCTCCTTCTAATATTTATGGACACTTGGGTTTTTTCTAGGTTTCCACTATTAAGAATAATGCTACTATGAACATTCTTGTCCATGTCTTTTGGTGCACACGTGTACATTTTGAGGGAGTATGTATTTAGGAGTGCAATTGATATGGTGTGGGATATGAGATTTTTCAGCTTTAGTAGACACTGCCAAATAGTTTTCCAAAGTGGTTGTATCAGTTTACATTGCTACCACTAGTGGATGTAAGTTCCAATTGTTTTACGTCTTTACTAATACTTAGCATCATCTGTCTTTTTTCATTTTAATCTTTCTGGCAAGTTTGTAGTGATTTTTTATTGTGACTTTAACTGCCTTTCCCAGATAACTAATATGGTTAAACCCCTTTTCACATATCTATTGTTCATTTGGGTATCTTTTTTGCAATCTTGTTGAAGTTTTTGACCTTTTTTCTATTAGGTTGATAACTCTTTTTTCTATTGTTTATAGTGCTTTGTATATTCTGGATGCAAGTCCTTTATTGTTCATATACATGCAAATATCTTGTCCCAGTCTGTGGCTTGTCTCTGGTAACATTCTATAGATGGAAAACCTCAGACGCTTACTCCATTAACCTAATTCTGATTCTTTTACCTGATTCTTTTAATGATATTTTCTATGAAAGGAATTCTTAATTTTAACATAGTTCAATTTAGAATCATTTTCTTTATGGTTAGTTCCTTTTTGTGCCTGCTTAGGAAACCTTTGTCTACACCAAATCCATGAAGATATCCTTTATTTTTATACATTGATTTCCAGAAGATTTATTATTTTACCTTTCACATTTATGTGAACAATAAAAAAATTATATTTTGTGATTGGTGAGAGGTAGACATCAAGCTTATTTCTTTTCATGTGAATAAATAAATGATATATGACCATTTATTGAAAAGACCACCCTTTACAGGTTGTTCTCCTGTGCCAATTTTGTTATAAATCAAGTATCCAAATTTGACTGGTTTTAGTATTGTGGCAATTCTGGGCTCATAGAATAAGTTGAGCATGGAGAAAAGAACATTTCCGATAGGGGGGACAGCATATGCAGAGGTTCAGAGTAGGGGTGAGTACCTGGGGATTACCAGGGATGTCTGAAAGGCTGGAGTAGCTGGAACATTTGGAATAGTGGTTTGTAAGATGTTAGTAGGAGCCAAAATATGCAGACCGTGTTATCCTAAGTACAATGGGAAATGACAGAAGTGTTTTAAGCATATGGATGATTTAATTAGGCTTGTATTTCTAAAAGGTTATTTTGGCTGCAATATAAAGAAGAGATTGAGGGGGATCAGAGTAGCTACAAGTAGTCAGTTAGGAGGCCATTCCAGTTGTCCAGGAAAGAGATGTGGGTGGCTTGGACTAAAGTATTGGTAGTAGAGATGGAAAGAAATAGGCAGATTAGAGACAGATTTGGGAAGCAAGTTGGCAGGACCTTGTGATAATTTGGGACATCAAGGATGACCACCAAGTTTCTGGCTGATTCATCTAAATAAAGGATAGTGTTATTTACAGAGGTGAGGAACATTCAAAGATGGCTACATTTGTTGGAGATGAAAGGTCATATCATTTTGGTTTGAGGACATACTGATTTTCAATTTCCATTTAAAGAAAAAAACAAAACTAGTTTGAATGGGGACTAAGACACAGTATCCCACACCAGCAAATGACTTTCACTAACTGACAACTTCAACATTGACCAGAATCTGAAAGATCTTTCCCTAGCATATACCAGCTACTATAGCGATTCCACAGCACATATAAGTTCTATGAAAAAATCTTAGGGTAAAGAATATTTTGTTGTAATTGTTTAAATTAATAGGTTTGTCATTTGACCCAATATGTCATTTTGGTTCTCTATAAATGTATTAATGTGACTAATTCTCAAGATACAGGCATTCTTATTAGGAGTAGATCCCTTGTGGGCTGTCCCTGGACTTGTTTCAGGGTATCTGTGAACCCCTTGAAACCATATACAAATAATGAGCATTTTTCTTTTCATTTCTTTTTTTTTTTTTGAAAAAACTATCCAGACATTTATATGGAATAACAAAAGACCATGCATAGCCAAAGCAATGCTGAGCAAAAAGAATAAAGCTGGAGGCACTACCTGATGTTAAACTATACTACAAAGCTATAATAACCAAAACAGCATGGTACTGACATAAAAAGACACACTGATCAATGGAATAGAATAAAGAATCCAGAAATCAACCCACACACCTACAGCCATCTGATCTTTGACAAAGGTGCCAAGCCTATACACTGGGGAAGAGACTGCCTCTTCAGCAAACGGTGCTGGGAGAACCGGATATCAATATGCAGGAGAATGAAACTAGACCCATACCTTTCACCATATACTAAAGTCAACTCAAAATGGATTAAAGAATTAAATATACACCCTGAAACAATAAAACTTCTTAAAGAAAACATAGGAGAAACACTTCAGGAAATAGGACTGGGCACAGACTTCATGAATATGACCCCAAAAGCACGGGCAACCAAAGAAAAATAAACAAATGGGGTTATATCAAACTAAAAAGCTTCTGCACAGCAAAAGAAACAATTAACAGAGTTAAAAGACAGCCAACAGAGTGGGAGAAAATATTTGCAAAATATACATCTGACAAAGGATTAATATTCAGAATGTACAAGGAACTCAAACAACTTTACAAGAAAAAAACAAGGAACCCAATTAAAAAATGGGCAAAAGAGCTAAACAGGCATTTCTCAAAGGAAGATATACAAATGGCCAACAGACATATGAAAAAATGCTCAACATCACTCAGCATTCAGGAAATGCAAATCAAAACCACACTGAGATACCATCTCACCCCAGTTAGGATGGCTAATATCCAAAAGACTGTGAATGATCAATGCTGGCGAGGTTGCAGAGAAAAAGGAACTCTCATACATTGTTGGTGGGACTGCAAAATGGTGCAGCCTCTATGGAAAATGGTATGGAGGTTCCTCAAACAATTGCAGATAGATCTACCATACGACCCAGCTATCCCACTGCTGGGAATATACCCAGAGGAATGGAAATCATCAAGTCGAAGGTATACCTGTTCCCCAATGTTCATCGTAGCACTCTTTACAATAGCCAAGAGTTGGAACCAGCCCAAATGTCCATCATCAGATGAGTGGATACGGAAAATGTGGTATATCTACACAATGGAATACTACTCAGCTATAAAAACGAATGAAGTACTGCCATTTGCAACAACACGGATGGAGCTTGAGAGAATTATATTAAGTGAAACAAGTCAGGCACAGAAAGAGAAATACCACATGTTCTCACTGATTGTTGGGAGCTAAAAATTAATATATAAATTCACACACACACACACACACACACACACACAAAAAAAAAACCGGGGGCAGGGGGGAAGAAGATATAACAACCACAATTACTTGAAGTTGATACGACAAGCAAACAGAGGGGACATTGGTGGGGGGGAGGGGGGAGGGAGGAGGGAGGGAGGTTTTGGTAAGGGGCAACAATAATCAGCCACAATGTATATCGACAAAATAAAATTAAAAAATAAATTAATTAATTAATTAATTTTTTAAAAAATTGCAAAGAGACCTACCACATGACCCAGCTATCCCAATGCTGGGAATATACCCAGAGGAATGGAAATCATCAAGTCGAAGGGATACCTGTTCCCCAATGTTCATTGCAGCACTCTTCACAATAGCCAAGAGTTGGAACCAGCCCAAATGTCCATCACCAGATGAGTGGATACAGAAACTGTGGTACATCTACACAATGGAATACTACTCAGCTATAAAAAAGAGTGAAATACTGCCATTTGCAATGACATGGACGGACCTAGAGAGAATTATATTAAGTGAAACAAGTCAGGCACAGAAAGAGAAATATCAAATGTTCTCACTTATTTGTGGGAGCTAAAAATAAATAAATACACAAAAAACCCGGGGTGGCAGGGGAGGGAAGAAGAAACAACAATTACAATTCCTTGAAGTTGATACAACAAGCAAACAGAAAGGACATTGTTGTTAGGGAGGGGGGAGAGGGAGGAGGGAGGGAGGTTTCGGAAATGGGCCAAAGTAATCAACCACATTGTATATTGAAAAATAAAATAAAATTTGGAAGAAAAAAAAATGAGCATTTTTCTAAGGAGAGAATCTGTAGCTTCTTACCTGATTCTCAAAGAGGTTTATGGCACAAAGAAAGAATAATGGATCCATCTAGAGTGCATTTTTATCTCCTGAATGGCAGAGGCCTATGGAGGGAAACCATGAAGATGAGGGAATTTGGCTGGAGCTTATAGAATTTTTGTCCAGAGAGAAATATTTTAGCAGAGAAAGAGTAAAAAAAAAAAAAAAGAAAGAAAGTGGAGCTAAATAAGCCATTTTTAATTTAGATGGAATAAGCCTCTGAGGCTTCCCATCTATAGAATGTTACCAGAGAACCACGTAAGTGTTGGTGAGTGAGCCTAATTCTGAGTGAGGACTCCTAGCTGAGGCTGTTGAACCAAAGAGTGACTAGAAATAAGCTTGTGTAGAAAGTGTTGCAATTTCAGACATGGTAAGAACAATTCTAGAGCAAGAAGCAGGTAAGCAGCAGAGCAGGTGCCCAGGGGGTCTAGGCAGGAGCCAAGAGCAGCCACCCCCTCCATCCAGAAGCAGGCAAGCAACAAAGCAGACCAGAAGGTCCTAGGCAGGAGCCAAGGGCAACCCTCTTGCCTGGAAACAGTCAAGGACCATGATAAAAACACTACTTCCATGTGAGTGGCCACCACAACCACCACCACAGACACTGCTGCCACAAAAGCAGCTTGACGCCACAGCCACTGTACAGTCAGCCTGTCAGACACTCTACTGCATTGACACAATGAGTGTCATCAGTGGAGACCAGAGAAAGAAGAGGACGTTTTTCTCTTCAAACCACTCTCCAGAATAACAGAAGAAGCAATTGCTTTACCAGATGACCAGACATCAACTTAGAGATACTAGAAATATGGAAATCCAAGAAAATATGACACCACCAAAAGATTACAGTAATTCTCAAATACCAGACTCAATAGAGCAGGAAATCCTTGAAATGACTGGAAAGGAATCTGAGCAACAGTTTTACAGAAACTCACTGAGGTATGAGAAGACTCAGAGAATGTAATGAAATGAGAAAAAAAAATTCAGGATATGAAGGGAATAGTACCTTTAAAAGGAATGTAGCAGAACTCATGAAACTGAAAGATTCACTCAACAAAATCAAAAAATACAACTGAGAGCTTAAGCAGCAGGCTAGACCAAGCAGAAGAAAGAATTTCTGATCTTGAAGATAGTCTTCTTGAAATAACTCAGGCAGACAAAAAAAAAAAAAAAAAATTTAAAAAAATGAAGAAAATCTAAGAGAGCTGGCAGGCAACCTTAAGCACACAAACATTTGAATCATGGGTGTTCCAGAAGGGAAGGAGAAAGGAAAAGGGATGGAAAACATATTCAATGAAATAATAACCAAAAGCATCCCAGGTATAGGGAAAGACATGGACATTCAGATCCAGGAGGCTCAAAGATCCCCAAATAGATTCAACCCAAAAATATCCTCTCCAAGACACATTAGAGTCAAATTGGCAAAGCTCAAAGACAAAGAGAGAATTTTAAAAGAAGCAGGAGAAAAGCGTCAAGTCACCTATAAGAGAGCCCCTATCATACTAATAGCAGACTTCTCAACTGCAACTCTATAGGCCAGAAGAAAATGAGATGATATATTCAAAATTTTAAAAGAAAAAAACTGCCAGCCAAGAATACTGTACCCAGCAAAGCTATCCTTCAGAAACAAAGGAAAATTAGTGTATTTTCCAGACAAACAAAAGCTGCAGTAGTTCACCACCACACAACCAGTCCTGTAAGAAATCCTCAAGGAAGTCCTGTATCAGGAAACCAAAAAACAATAATCACTCTTCTTACCAGCTATAGCTCTGTTTAAACTTTCATTTTTTTCATAATTCAGTCTTGGTACGTGGCGTGTTTCTAGGAATTTATTCATTTCATCTAGGTAATCTAATTTGTTGACCAACAATTATTCATAGTATTCCCTTATAACACTTTTGATTTCTGTAAATTTGGTTGTAATGACCCCCCCCCTTTAATTTCTGATTTTAGTTATTTGAGTCTTCTCTTTTTTTTCATAGTCCGTCTAGATAAAGGTTTGTCAATTTTGTGGATCTTGTCAATTTACCACTTTTTGGTTTTGTTGATTTTCTCTATTTTCCTTTCTATTTTCTATTTCTTTTATCTATGCTGTACTTTTTATTATTTACTCCCTTTGCTAAGTCTGGGCTTAGTTTGCTCTTCGTTTTCTAGTTTCCTAAGGTGCAAAGGTGATTGTTGAGATCTTTCTTTTTTATAAATATATGCATTTACATTAAATAAATTTCCCTTTTAGAAAAAAAATTATTAAAAAAAAAAAAAGAATTCTAGTTCCATGGCATGGAAAGTCACACAACTGACACCTTGGAAGCCGCCTTAATCTTCTCTGAAGGTGACCAGGAAAATGTTCATTAAGAAAGCTATATGTAAGTTCGGGAAACAGCCATACTGCCTACTTTTCCTGAGTGTTGCATGGGGATGAATGGAGTCTAGTTTAGAGCCAACCCTGGAAAAATGACTTTACCTGTGATTAAATGTCACTAATTGCCTAATACCATCAAATATAAAAAAAGATAATAGATTTTAGACAGGTATTTTCATGTACTTGATAGTAGCCTTAATGATATTTTATTATTTATATATTCAGATATGTCACATTGATTATAAGCTAAAATAATAAATGTTACTAGTTGGTAACAAAATAAACTTTTGCTAATAATTTATACATTTTATAAAACACAAAGCCTGTTAGTAAACGCAATAGGTTTCCTAATCTTTCCTTCCAAAAGTTCTTGAGAATTAAATGGCATTTCATCTGTTGTCCCTTTTTCCAACTAAATTCCCCCCCTTCATCCAAGTCAACAATAAAGTAAGAAGGTATTTTTCCAACTTTACCACCTCCCTGGTGTTTCTTAAACAAGGACACAAATCCTTTTTAATTTTTAGGAGAGTTGAAATCTACCCTTGATTTTTTTCTTTGGAATCAGCTTTTCCAACCCTATCTTTGTATGTAGGTGAATAGATGATAAATGATGATAGGTAGATAGATAAATAGATAGATAGACAGACAGACAGACAGACAGACAGATAAATATGCTTGTTCGTTTATTCCACAAATATTTCCAGAGTGCCTTCCAGTGCTAGGTCCAATGCTAAGGGCTGAGGTAAGTGTTTGTTGCAAATTCCATGAGCTTCTTTTACTAGGTCTGGTAGGAACCTAAACCTTTCTAAAATATTCTTCCTAATCTTCTATCAAGCTCTGAGCTTCAAAGTCATTATTTTGCATCCAGAGCATACCACATCTCTACTCTAAAGGCACCATGCTCAGGAATCTGGTTTCCAGGATGAGGAAGGAATTTCTCTTTCTGAGACCAAATATTTCTCTTTCAAAGTTCATGATTTTCTATAGTGATTTTTTTTAATTAATAAACTTTACTTTTTAGAGCAGTTTTAGGTTCACAGCAAAATTGAGCAGAAAGTACAGAGAGTTCCCATACACCCCCCGTCCCCTCTACACACACAGCCTTACCCACTTTGGACATCCCACAGCACATTGGTACATTTGTTACAATCGATGAACCTATATTGACACATCATAGGGTTTACTCTTGATGTTGTGCATTCTACGTGTTTTAACAAATACATAAAGACATATCCATCATTGTACTATCGTACAGAATTGTGTCACTGCCTTAAAAATCCTCTGTACTCTGCCTATTCATTCTTCCCTCCCCTTTGACCCCTGGCAATCGCTGCTCTTTTTACTGTATCCTTAGTTTTGGCTTTTCCAGAGTGTCATATAGTTAGAATTATACAGTATTTGCTTTTTCAGATTGGCTTCTTTTACTTAATAATATGCACTTAAGTTTATTCCATGTATTTCATGGCTTGATAGCTTATTTCTTTTTGGTGCTGAATAATATTCCATTGTTTGAACATACCACACTTTATCCATTCACCTACTGAAGGACATCTTGGTGGCTTCCAGATTTTTGTCAATTATTAATAAAGCTACTATAAACATTCATGTGCAGGTTTTCATATGGACGTTAAGTTTTCAGCTCCTTTGTGTAATACCAAGGAAAGTGATTGCTGGATCATATAGTAAGAGTGTGTTAGTGTTGTAACAAACTTTCAGTTTTCCAAATTGGCTGTACCATTTTGCATTCCCACCAGCAATGAATGAGAGTTCCTGTTGCTCCACATTCTTACCGACACTTGGTGTTATCAGTATTCTGAATTTTGACCATTCTAATAGGTGTGTAGTGGTATCTCATTGTTGTTTCAATTTGCAATTCTCTAATGACATAGGATGTTGAACATATTTTCATGTTTAACTTGCCATCTGTATGTCTTATTTGGTGAGCTGTCTGTTTGGGTCTTTTGCCCACTTTTTAGTTAAGTTGTTCATTTTCTTATTGTTGAGTTTTAAGATTTATTTGTATATTGTGGGTATAAGTCCTTTATCAGATGTGTCTTTTGCAAATATTTTCTCTCAATCTATGGCTTGTCTTTTCTTCACACTGTCTTTTGAAGAGCAGACATTTTTAATTTTAATGAAATCCAGCTTATCAACTGTTTCTTTGATGGATTGTGCTTAAATGTTATATCTAAAATGTCACTGCCCCATCCAAGGTCATCTAGGTTTTCTTCTATGTTGTCTTTTAGGAGTTTTATAGTTTTGCATTTAACATTTAGGTCTATAATATATTTTGAGTTAATTTTTGTGTAGGGTATAAGATGTGTGCATAGATTCATCTTTTTGTATGTGGACATCCACTTGTTCCCACACCATTTGTTAAAAAGACTATCTTGCTCCATTGTATGGCCTTTGTTCCTTTGTCAAAGATCAGTTGACTATATCTATGTGGGTCTATGTCTGGGCTCTCTATTCTGTTCCATTGGTTTATTTGTCTGTTTTTTCAAAAATATCAAATTGTTTTGATAACAGTGCCTTTATAGAAGTCTTGAAATTGGGTAGTGTCAGCCCCTGAACTTTGTTCTCCTTCAGTGTTATGTTATCTGTCCCATGTCCTTTGCTTCTCCATATAAGTTTGCTGATATTCACAAAATAACTTGCTGGTATTTTGATTGGGATTGCAGTGAATCTGTAGATCAAATTGTGAGGAACTTACTTGACAATATTGAGTCTTCTGATCTATGAACATGGGATATCTCTCCATTTATTTAGTTCTTCCTTGATGTCTTTTATGAGAGTTTTGTATTTTTTCTCATATAAATCTTGTACATGTTTTATTAGATTTATACCTAAGTTTTTTATTTTGGGGAGTGCTGATATAAATGGCAATGTGTTTTTAATTTTAAGTCCAACTTGTTCATTGCTGGTATACAGGAAAGTGTTTGACTTTTGTATATTAGGATCCAAACTGGACCTTGGTGTTATAACACTGTACTCTAGCCAACTAAGCTAATTGGCCAGCCCCTCCAGGAAGATTTTTGTTGTTTTTGTTGATTCCTTCAGATTTTCTGTGTAAGAAATTATGTTATCTGAAAGCCAAAGATAGTTTTATTTCTTCCTTCCCAATCCGTATAACATTTATTTCCTTTTCTTGCCTTCTTGTATTATCTAGAACTTTCAGTATAATGTTGAAAAGTTTTGGTAAGAGAAGATACTTGCCTTATTCCAGTATTAGTGGGGAATCTTTGATTTTTCTCACTAGTAAGTATGATGTTAGATGTAGGTTTTTTTGTAGATGTTCTTTATCAAGTTGAGGAAGTTCCACGCTATTCCTAAATTTTTATTATGAATGGGTGTTGAATTTATCAAATGATTTTTCTGCATCTATTAATATTATCATGTGACTTTTCTTCTTTAGTTTCTTGATGCAATGGGTTTCATTACTTGGTTTTCAAATGTTGAATCAGCCTTGCATATCTAGGATAAATTCTAGTTGGTCATGATGTATAATTCTTTTTATACATGGTTGGATTCAATTTGCTAATATTTTGTTGAGGGTTTTTGCATCTATGTTCAAGAAAGATATTAGTCTCTAGTTTTCCCTTCTTGTAATGTCTGTCTGGTTTTGGTACTAGGGTGATGCTGGCCTCATAGAACAAGTTAGGAAGTATTCCCTCTGTTTCTATCTTCTGGAAGCTGTTGTAGAGAATAGTGTCATTTCTTTCTTAAATATTTATTAAAACTCACCAATCAACATATCTGGACTGGTTCTTTCTGTTTTGGAATATTATTATTTATTGATTTTATTCCTTTAATAGATATAATCCTGTTCAAATTGTCTATTTCTTCTTGTGTGAGTTTTGGCAGATTTTGTCTTTCAACGAATTTTGTCCATTTCATCTAGTTTATCAAACTTGTTTGTATACAGTTGTTCATAATATTTCTTAATTATTCTTTTAATGTCCGTGGGCTCTGCAGTAATTCCTCCTCTTTCAATTCTGATATTAGTAATTTGTATCCTTCTTCTTTTTTTCTTACTTAGCTTGACTAGGGGTTCATTAATTTTATTGATTTTTTCCAAAGAACCAGCTTTTGGTTTTGTTGATTTTTCTCTGTTGATTTCCTGTCTTTAAATTTCATTTATTTCTGCTCTAATTTTTATTGTTTGTTTCCTTCTGCTTACTTTGGATTTAATTTGCTCTTCTTTTTCCAGTTTTGGAAGGCAGAAACTAAGATTACTGATTTTAGATCTTTCATCTTTTTTAATATATGCTTTTAATGCTGAGCACTGCTTTCACTGCATCTCTCAAATTTTGATAAGTTGTATTTTGATTTTGTTCAAAATATTTTTCAAATTTCTTTTGAGATTTCTTCTTTGATCCATGGGTTATTTAGAAGTATGTTATTTAATCTCCAAATATTTTGGGATTTCCTAGCTATCTATTATTGATTTCTAGTTTAATTCCACTGTGGTCTGAAAGCAGATATTGTATAATTTCTATTTGTTTAAATTTCTTAAGGTGTGTTTTTAATGGCCCAAAATGTGATCTACCTTGGTGACTATTTTATGTGAGTTTAAGAAGAATGTGTAATATGCTGTTGTTATATGAAGTAGTCTATAGATGTCAATTATAACCAGTTGATTGATGGTGTTGTTCAGATAAACTATGTCCTTACTGATTTTCTGGCTGCTGGATCTGTTCCTTTCTACAAGAGGAGTGTTAAAATCTGTAACTTTAAGAGTGAATTTATCTATTTTTCCTTGCAGTTCTACCAGTTTTTGCCTCACATATTTTGACAATCTCTTGCTAGGGATATATACATTAAGGATTGTTATGTCTCCTTGGAGAATTGATCCCTTTATCATTATATAATGCCCCTTTTTCTTCCCTGATAATTTTCCTTGCTCCAAGGTCTGCTCTGTCTGAAATTAATATAGATACTTTTGCTTTCTTTTCATTAGTATTAGCACAATGTATCTGTCTCCATCCCTTTACTTTTAATCTATGTGTGTCTTTATACTTAACGTGGATTTCTTACAGTCCGCATATAGTTAGGTCTTGTTTTTTTAATCCACTCCAACAAATTTTGTCTTTTAATTGGTTTATTTAGACCATTCATGTTTAAAGTGATATTAGTTGAATGAATAGCTCCTGTATTTGTTATTGGTTTCTATTTGTTGCCCTGTTCTTTGTTTCTACTTTTGTCTTGCACACTTTTTCTGCCTTTTGTGATTGTAACTGAGCATTTTATATAATTCCATTTCTCCCCCTTCTTAACATATGAGTAATGATTCTTTTTTTTCTTTCCTTTTTTTAGTGGTTGCCTAGAGTTTGCAATATACATTTACAACTAATTAAAGTCTGCTTATAAATAACCCTAAACCACATCAAAGTAGTACAAGTTCTTTATAACAACAAAGTATTTCTAATTCCTCCCTCCTTTGCCTCATTGCTTCATTCATTTCACCTATACATAAGCATGTATATAGATATATATGTACATATGTATTAAGCATACTTAATCAAATACATCTTTGCTATTTTTATTTTGAACAAGCTATTATCTATTAGATCAATTAAGAATAAGTAAAAGGTTTTGTTTTACTTTCACTTATTCATTTTCCCATGCTCTTCCATTCTTCATATAGATCCTAGTTTCTGACCTGTATTATTTTCCTTCTCTTTAAAGAACTTCTTTTGACATTTCTTTTAAGACAGGTGTACTGGCAATAAATTCTCTCAATTTTTGTTTGTCTGAGAAGTTCTTTATTTCTCCTTTACTTTTGAAGGATAATTTTATGGGGTACAGAATTCTAGGTTGATAGTTTTTTCTCTCAACACTCTAGATGTTTCACTCCACTCTCTTCTTTCTTGTGTAGTCTCTGACAAGTTGGATGTAATTTTTCTCTTTGCTCCTCTACAGGTAAAGTATTCTTATCCTCTGATTTCTTTCAAGATTTTTTCTTTATCTTTCATTTTCTGAAATTTTACTATGATATACCTAGATTCAGTTTCTCTTTGTTTTTTGGCACTTATTCTGCTTAGTGTTCTTTGAGATTCCTGGATCTGTGGCTTGGTGTCTGACATTAATTTGGGAAAATTCTTTGTCATTATTGCTTCAAATATTTCTTATGTTCCTTCCTCTATTTCTTCTACTTCTGGTACTTGCATTACATATATGTTACAACTTTTTTAGTTGTTCTATAGTTCTGGGATATTCTGTTGTGTGTTTTTAGTCTTTTTTCTCTCTGCTATTTAGTTTTGGAAGTTTCTGTTATCATATCCTCAAGCTCAGAGATATATTTCCTCAGCCATATCCAGTCTGCTAAAAAGCCCATCAAAGGCATTCTTTATTTCTGTTAGTGTTTTGATTTCCATCATTTCTTTTAGATTTTTTTCTTAGAATTTTTATCTCTCTTCTTCCATTATCTGTCTGTTCTTGCATGTGGTCTCCCTTTTCCATTAAAGCCTTTAACATATTAATCATAGTATTTTAGTTTCCTGTCTAATAACTCCAACATTTCTGTTATATTTAACTCTAATCTTGATGCTTGTTAGTTTCTTCAAACCATACTTGTTGCTTTTTTGAATGCCTTGTAATTTTTTGTTGAAAGGTGGATGACATGATGTATACTGGGTAAAAGGAACTGTGATAAATAGGCCTTTAATAATGCAGTGGTAAGGTGTGGCAGGAAGAGAAAGTGTTCTATAGTCATATAGTTAGATCTCAGTGTTTTGGCAAACCTGTGCTCCTGGAATGTGAACTTAACCAGTGCTCCCTTAGGTGGGGCAGGATGGCTAGAGGAAGCTACAGTTGGGCATTTCCCTTCCCCCAGGTAGGTTAGGCTGTGGTAAAATAGTTTCTTCTGAGGGCGAGCCTTATTAAGAAGAACTGCTCTGATAAATTGTGAATCACTGTATTCTTCCATCAGTCTCTCCGATCTTGCAGTTTGTCCTGTGACCTTACTTTTCTTACAGCTCTAAGAAGAGTTGTTGAATTTTCAGTTTGTTCAGGTTTTTACTTGCTGTTAGGATGAAGTGGCAACTTCTAAGTTCCTTACATTCTGGACTGGAAACCAGAAGTTTCTATTCTGATTTTTAACTCATATTTTATCTTTGCCTAACAGCTGGATATTTCTGTCCTCCTCTTGGTCTCTATCTATTTCATCTATCTAACTGTTAACCATTCATCCATCCTTTCAACCATTCAGGCAATCAAGCACTTACTATATGTCAGACTGAGGAGACATTATTTTGTTCAGTTTGCCTAGAAACCAGGTGTTTATCAAATGTATTTAGCTGCAGACCTTCTTATTTTTATTCAAATAGTAAATATTAACTTCCTGAGAAACTAGTGTGCTATGTTACAAACTTTAGAAAACTCTGGAGTCTTAAACTAATATCTAGACCTAGTAACTCTAATGGACATGTGGGCTTCAATGTAGAGAAACTTAAAACTCTGTACCCATTAAATGATAACTCCCTATATCCCCTTTCTCCAGCCTCTCATAACCACTCATCTACACTGTGTTGTATAAATTTGATTACTCTAGCTACCTCATATAAGTGGAATTATACAATATTTGTCCTCTTATATCTGGCTTATTTTACTTAGCATAATGTCTTCAAAGTTCATCCATGTTGTGGCATGTATCAGAATTTCATTCCTTTTTAAGGATGTATAATACTCCATTGTATGTGTATATCACTTTTTGTTTATCCATTCATCTGTCATGGACACTTGGGTTGCATCCATCTCTTGGCTGTTGTGAATAATGCTACTATAAACATTGGTGTACAAGTATCTGTTCAAATCCCTGCTTTCAATTCTTTTGTGTGTATACTCAGAAGTGGAATTGCTGGATCAAATGTAATTCTATGTTCAATTTTTTAAGGAACCACCAAACTGTTTCCTCAGCAACTGTACCATTTTACATCTCCACAAGGAATGCAAAAGGATTCTGATTCTTCACATCCTAGCCAACACTTGTTTCTGTTTCTTTGGTTTTTTTTAATAATAGTTATCCTAATGGGTATAAAGTGGTATCTCATTGTGGTTTTGATTTGCATTTCTCTAGTGATTAGTGATGTAGGGCATCTTTTCATGTGCTATGGGCCTTTTGTATTTCTTCTGTGGAGAACGTCTATTCAAATCCTTTGCCCACTTTTGAATTTGTTTATTTTGTTGTTGTTGAGGAAAAATTTGTTTTAAGTAAGATACACAATACAAGATTGCCAGAATATAATATTTTCTGATGTAATATTGCCAAAAAGTTAGTGAAATAATTATAAATACATGTATCTAGCAAAGGACTTTTATCTAGAATATGTAAAGAACCCTTACAAATCAATAAGAAGACAAACAATCTAATTTTAAATAGGTAAAAGATTTAAGCAGACACTTTCCAAAAGGATATATGCAAATGTCCAAGCACATAAAAATATGCTCAACATTGCTGGTCATCAGGGAAATGCAAATAAAAATCAAAATGAGATACCATTACTGACCCACTAGGATGGCTAATTTGAAAAAGAATAATAATACTAAGTGTTAGCGAGGATGTGGAGCAACTAGAACTCACACTTTTAGTGGGAGTAGAAAATGACATGACTACTTTGGAAAAACAATTTGGCAGTTTCTTATAAACTTGAACATATACTTATCATATAGTCCACCAATTTCACTTCTAAATACTTACCCAAGAGAAATGACACATATGTCTGTACAAAGACAAATAATGTAAATATTCACAGTAGCTTTATTCAGAAAAGCCAAAAAGTGTGAACAACCTAAATGTAAAGTATTGATGCATGAATCATGAATGGATCTCAAAAACATGATACTGTGTGAAAGAAATCAGGTGCAAAAGAGTACATACCGCATAATTCAATTTACGTCAAATTCTAAAAGAGGCAAAATTAATCTATTGTGGTATAAAATAGATCAGTGTTTTCCTATGCTATGTAGGGGAATGTACTGGCTGCAAAGAGACATGAAGGATCTTTACGGCGATGTGAATGTTCTATATCTTGATTGCAGTGATGGTACTTCCACAGATGTGTACATTTGTCAAAATTCATCTACATATACACTTAAAGTGGGTGTATTTTATGGTATGTAAATTGTATCTTTATGAAGTTGATATTTTAAAAAGTAAGTTTTCTTAGTAACTAAGAAACTGTGACAATAATCTAACTCTCCAAACCAACATAATATACTTAGGCCTGATTTAAGAATGACAAATTAACCCAATACACTGAGGAAGGCATTTTAGTACCTGGCTTCCTTTATTCCTGAACTGAACTTTTAAAATTAAATATTATTATAATTTTTCATAATACCATTAGTAAAACAATTATATTCACTCCTCCTTTGTCAGACCTTCTGAATATGCCACTACATTTCAGGTAGACTGAAGAATAGCATAATGTATATTTAAAATGTTTAGGTTACCAGAGAGCAAAAAATTTTTTATGATGTTATTTATAATATTCCCTAAGTAAATGGACTAAAGCATTTCAAAATTACTTCCTTAATATTTCAAATACTGTATTATGTTGAATGGCCCTTTACAAACAATCTTTGTTTGCTGATAAGTTGTTACAGAAAATTGCCTACAACATTTTTCATTTCAGAACTTATGAAGATGTATAAATTCTATTTGCAGTTTTGTATGGGTAAGACATATGAGCCCAATGCAATAGATTTCTCTTTAAATCATATAGAATTCATTGAAAAGCTATTTAAAATAACACGTGGCATTTTTGATACCATAGAAGAAAAAGGACAGCCTGACAATAAAATCATACTCTGTGTTTTAAAGATTAGCTTCAAAAGATAAAATACTGTTACCATCTTGTGAAAACAAATCTTATCACTGTCTTGGACATATCCTGAGTAAATGCTGAATCCGATGGTATCATCTACTAGGGCTTGAGATTTTAACACCAAAAAAAATTCTTATTTCATTATATTTTCATAACAAAATAGTACTCTGCCAAAAGGATTAGGTTAAGAAAAGGGAAGGGGACCAGAGATAGGGAAGAAAAATCTTACCCAGAGGGTAAGTTTCAGAAGTATGTCCTAGTAACCTGAATCTGCACATTTATCTGCAGAGGTGTGACTCCACAGTTTGTCTTGCAGATAGCTATAAAGTAATTACACAAATTGCACTGAGTCATTTCCAGATTATTTCAACATTTAGAACTAGGAAGTACTGCCAATTTGATAACAAATCTGTGATTTTTGAGATCTTGAAAAAATAATTTTTTCTTCAAGTTGTACAATGGTATACATTGACACACTAAACTCTTATACCTATGCAGAAGAATGTCATCTCTAAGTCTTTTGATTATCTATTTTTGAATTACATGTAATCAGGTAACCAGCGCTTATCTTCCCTCAAAGCTTCTCCACTACAATAGTATGATTTACTGGAAAATTATTTACTATATTCCACATCTTCGAAGACCAGATCCCCTTTATTTCTCTACCACAAAGTGCTCCTTAGAATTTTTCATTATAACAATGTGTACTGGTGCCAGTTGTTACTCCAGGAAAGATCAAACTGCAACCTCCACAAAAATCCAAGAAACAGGAATCACACAGGGAGAGATAGAAACTGTGATGTACTCTTCAGTGACTGATGGACTGTGTTCTCTGTTTGAAAAAAAAAAAATTGTAGCAAAATTGAACAAGCCCCCAAGGCATAAAGAAGCTGCAAAAATAAATACAAGGAAAGTAACTAACAAATTTAAAAATATATAATCAATAAGGATGGGTGAATATGGCAGCATTTTAAGATAAAACTACATTTTCAACTATTTTAAAAATGTTTCCCATTTGGCAGAACCCCAAATGGGCTTTGCCAAGCACTTTTTCTTCTTAATTTGTAAGTGCGTATGTATTTCAAGGAAAATTTAATCCATATGTTCCTCTCTCATTTACACAATTTATCAAAATGTTGCTTTGAATGAGCCATTTAATGTCTAAGAAAACTGAAGAGCACTTCTTTCCCCCCAATACAAGATTTTAGCTTTTTTTCTTCCTGAATTAAATATGTGTTCAGTACTATATTGAAAGTTAATTGAAAAGTATTCAATTCTATTTTAATATTCAGAACCAAAGTCTGATAAAATTCAAAATAACAGAAGAGCATAAATTACCTTATAGTACTATTTTTTTAAGTTTCTAAAACCTCCTTCATTTACATGGTTCCTATAAATCAAAGAATATTAGAAATAAAAGTTACCTCAGAAATACAAGTTTTTTCCTCTCACTTTATAAAGTAGGAAACTGAGTCCCAAAGAAGTTGAAGAATATGCTAAAATCACATAACTAATCAGTGGCAGAGACAAAACATGTGTCTTCCCATTCGAGTGACTTCTTTGGCTTTCCTGATTTTAATTAGGATTTTATTCTATAACACATAAAAGTGTTGGCATAATACGAGACCATGAAAAAACAGTAGAGCTAATTTCTGCATGAAATGTGACCACCTGCTTCCAACAGACCAAAGCCTGGATGACTGGTGGGCTGGGAATCAAAAGTTCAGCACCTGGTGTTGCCATTGCATATTTCAATGGCCCAATTCACCATGTGATTCTAATCATATCTATTCTTTAATATCTCCACAAGGGTAAGTGATGGACCTCTTTAAAAGAGAAATTAAGTCCAGGTACACTCTTAACACTTACCAGGGAGATGCTATAGGAAAACAAGCTGATTACGCTTTAACTGATAAGGATATTTCTTCCTTCCCTTCTTCTCTCCTCCTCTTCCTTTTTCTTCCCTCCCCAGAGAAGATCATTCTGGGTTACACAGAAACCTGGTGTTGAGCACACCATGGAGTCTGGAGGATCGCAGTGATGACATCAGCCTGTGAGAAGGGGTCAAGTTATACCTTTGAAGCAGCCTCTGTTACCCGTGTTTCAGACACACCGATTTCTTTAGGCAGGGAAAAATGCACAGAGGAGTAAAAGACTGCTATCTCCAGGGAAATAAGAAAACAGAAGAGGATTAGGGCTTCTTTTTGTCATGTGAGGAGGCAGTCATAAACTACAGACCACAAATCACAATCAGCAGAATTTTGTAAGGTTCTGTTACCTTGTAACTTACCAGTGTTTAGATTGTGTTACTCTCTGTTTCAGAGCAGTAATTACCAGCAAAACTCTGTTTTTTTTAATGTGGTGAGAGAACACAGAATATGTATATGTCTTTTGGGAGTAACAAAGGAGAGAACTGAGAGACCATTTTTGGAGGGAGAAATCAAAATGATAGAGTGCAGAGAACCACTCAACCACTTTATAACTGTTTAACCTTGGGAAACATACTTAACCTCTCTGTGTCTCGGTTTCCTCATCTGTAAATTTGGAATAGTAATAGGACCTACTTCATAAAGATTAGTGAAATAATGTATATAAGGCACTTAAGACAGTATTTAGATTTAATAAGACCCCAAATAAAAAAAACCAGGAAGATTATTTAGGATTGATAAGAAGCCCTGAGTCTAAGCAACCAAAAAGCTATTATAGATTTACAGAGCTGTTATTCTAAATCCAACTGTATACTCAGAATGAAAAACAAGGATTTGATTAATGCTACTATAGTACATGCCCATATCACTCATGCATATGACATTTGAAAAATTGTAACATTGCCTTTTTCTATCTTGACATCCAGCTGTCAAAAACAACTTAGTGTATTCAAAGATTGGGCCACCATTGGAACCCACGGTAAAACACTCACAAGTCTCCTCAGAACGCTTGGTTTGAGAAATGGCTACTTTGGCAATGACTATAAAGATATGATAGCTTCTGGCTCAAGTGAGGTGGACTTCTGAGTTGCTTTTTCTTGGTGAAGTTTTCCTCTTTTGTCTATACTTTGATTAGTCATTCCAGATGGTAAATGGATTGGAAAGCACCCTGGCTTTAGGAGTGGAAGGACTGTGATTGCATTTTAGTGTCACTTTGAAGATGACATTCTATTTCTAGCAGGTTCTTGTCTGTGTAAAACTGAGATTAGATTTGGTTATCTTAAATGTTCCTACCACTTCAACATTTTATGGACCTATAATGATAGAGTTATAAAATAATGAGATGGGTTTTCCTGGCCATCATTACTCTGTCATCAGAACTGATTTATATAGCACCTTTCTTTGAAAGTTCCAGGTATCATATACAGTCAGTGGAGAAAGTGGAGATGAAATAAAATATACTTTAGTATACTGTAATAATAAAATATACTAGTAAAATATACTTTAGTGTTGGATCTGGGTTCAAATGCGGACTCTTTCACTTTATCAATGACTCGATATTGAGCAAATTAATTTCTCTAAGTCTAAATTTGTTTAGTCATGAAATATGGATCATTTTATCTATTTCATAGGGTCAGCCAAGGATTAAATGAGAGAGCATAAGTCACATGCCTGCCTAATACTACCCAATAGAAGGAAGCTATTATTATACTGGCAGTAAAGGAAATAATGAGTTCAAGCATCTGAAAGAAGATCTTGCATCATAATGGAGCATCAGCTTACACATAAATAACACTCCCCAAACCCAAAAGATTGTTTTTATTTTTTGTCTTGTGCTAAAATATTATCAGTAGAGACTCCAGAGGAAGCAATGCTATGGTGTTTGGTGACAGAATTAATGAAGTCGCTCCCTTGAGTCAGGACTTTTGGGCTTTGCTGAATACTTTCACAGTTGTCAGATTGAAATTACATCACACACTTGACCATTATATTCAGAATACCAGATATTTGAGGCCTAAAGGGGACAAACTCATATTGATGAGTAAGTAAAGTGTTTTATATTTAAATGATTAAAAAATATTATTTTTAAGTTTGCTTCTGATTGACAGGTCTGAAATGGCTAAAAAAATTAGTTTTTCAGAAGTGGGAGAAGTACACAAGAATATGCCCAAAGAGGCTAATTCTAAGTGGCACGTAGCAATACTAAATAAATGTCCTGTAATCAGAATGTCTTCAGAGATGAAAACTTCCTTCTCGATATAAATAGACATTAACAATACAATCTGGGTATATCTTCAGGCGCGGCCAAGAGCCATCTTGGAAGGAAGGATCCACTTGACCTTTAGTAGAGGTGTCTGGTTGCTGAGATCTACCTTCAGAGATAAGTCCCAAGGAAGGACTGTTGTAGTCGAGTTTACAGAGGAAGTCAGGAACCGAAGACCAGGGGTTACTCTGAAATTGAGACTTCCCTAGGTTGTTATTTTTGTTGCCCCAGTCAGTTTCTTATGATGATTACCAATAAATCCCTAATACAGTATTTAAAAATAATGTGTTTTCTGGAGTAGTGGTGAGGAACTGCTTCACGTTCTGTAGTCAGACTTGAATGTGGAGAGAAAAATCTCAAAGGATGGAGGGAAGCAACAGTGTAAGAATTGAGGAAGCGGGCTGAGTTCCCAGAGGCATTTAGAAGAAAGGAGGAGAAAGAACCAGATCTGGATCAGAGAAGGAATTCTGGGAATACCAGATGTGGTGTAGAATCAAGCAGAAAAACTGTTGTCTCTCAGTTTCTAATAATTCAAGCTTTTTTTTCTTTCCAGGCTTACAATCCATTTTAAAATCTGTACTCTAAGATGTAATAGTTCTTTCTTACAATTTTCACAGTGCTTTCTGAAATAATTTATTTTCTGGGTTTAGGGAATGCTGAGAAGTCCAACTCACTAGGAAATAAATTCTATCTGATTACTTAACCAAACTTCCTGAATGGCCAATATATGTATTTATCTCCAATTCAAGAATGAACACAGCATTGTCTTACCAAATGTCATCATTTCCTGCCTTCTCAGGACTAGAAAGACTTGAGCTAAACGAATTCAGAGTATTTTAGATAGGTCTTCAGTTGAAATCTGAAAATCAAAGCAAACGAGAAGAAAAGTAAATAAATAAATAAATACGAAGTTTGTGAGCTTTAATAAACAAATAGTTTGGGGGAAAGTTAATTTTCAAAGGTCTCCATCCACCCCATAACCACTCCTTTCTCTTCGAGGACCTTTCCGCCTCTCCTCATTTTGGTTTTCAGTTAGGAATACTGAAACTGATCACTTTTCAGCCTCAATAAGTCCTTGCTAATTATTTTAACATTTCAGGTTCAGGAAACCCAAACCCCATGTTTGTTAAGTGCTCTTTGCCTTGATTTGTATGCCCTCTTATATTTCAAGGGAAGTTGAGTCCATGTGTTTCTGATTCGTTTTTACTTAACTCATCAAGACATTGTTTCATAAAGGCCATTTGATGTCCAAAGACTCTGCTGAACTTTTTGTTGTTAAACCATAAAGCCAGTGAAGTAAAGTGCAGTTTATGACAAAATAACAGAATTAGGATACCCGGGAACTAACTATTCTTCCCTTCATCCCTGACGGACTTTCATACAATGGTGAGTCACTTTTCCAGGTTTTATCTGGGTAAAGATAGCAATATTTTACACAAGGTTTGGAGAATTTTATAGTAATATCATTTTGGAGAGTCTTTCTTAAGAGTAAGACATGTTATAAATCAATACTAAAATAAATCTAGAGTTGAAAGAATGAGTTTTTGCTTGGTTTTGAGGTTGGTATAGTGGTTCTCCTGGTCAAGTACCACAACTCAAAATTAAAATTTCAAATGGTGATTAAATAAAACATAATGTTTCTACCTGAAAGCATAATCCTTTCATGGATTTATACACTGGGAAAGTACTATGTATCCTACTGGTTTCCTTTTTGAGCTAACAATCACACCACCAATCTTTTTAAGCAATTTGCAGAAAGATGATGGCTATATATTTGCCATAGAGAGATCTTTCTGTTTCTGATTCAAAGGCAGAGATTCTCCTAATATTTTATTTTGACGGATCAAATACTAGAAGCCAAAGTTCCTCTAAATGGAATGACAACAAATTTAGCAGGTATCAACAGTGAAATTTTTTATTATTTCTGCTTTCCACTAGGTTTATTAACCTGCTGTCACTTTCTGGTTTCTGGGTTTTCAGATAGAAATCCTGATAGTTTACCAAGTCTCCGGAGGACAAAACAGGATTCAAGAATAAGGTTTGACTGGGATCAATAGCAGAAATCAAGGGGCTTCTTAATTAAAATAAGGAAGTTGCAGAGAACAGGTTCAGGCAAAATAATAGAATTCATCTCTCTGACTTTTTGCATGAGTAGGGCACCTAGAAGAGAAGAGAGTAGCTATTGGGCTGGTAGAGACCTTTGAACATTAGCTTTTCCCAAAACTTCTTGTTTTCCAAAGGCCACAAATTTCATATGTATGTATGTGTGTGTGTGTACATCTCTCTTCATCACTTGATCTCCAAGCAGTGACCTGGTATCAGGCAAAGGCCCCACCCAATCATGGCACAAAGACCACCAGAACAGACTGAGGTGCACAGGCAGAGAGTTATTAGAAACATAGCCCCTTTTCTCAGCATCCTAGTAAGAAGTGTGGTTGGACTGGGCATGGCCAGATACACCATGGGTGTGCTGCAGGAATAGGACCTGGTCCCCTGTTCTGTCCTATATTTTTATAAGGTTCTTATAAAAAGGGAAGAAGCTTTGTAAAAAGGGAAGGGGGGGGGCGGAGGGAAACAACCTGAGTTTTGTTACCAGCTGCTTAGGGGAAGGATACACCAGTGCTGGGTATACCAGCTGTCCAGCGCCAATATCCCCTGAAGACTTTGTAGCAAGTTAAGATCATTCTCCTGCCCCATTGGCTGGGGTCATAACTAATCCCATCTGGCTCTTGCCAGGAAACATAGAGATTCAGTGGGCAGCCCTGTTTGTGTCTCCACAAATGGCAAGCTATTGAGACCCATCAGGAGATTACCTACTACTTGCCTAGGGTTTGGGATGAGGAAACTAGGAAAAACATAACATCTGTATTTGATTCATGGCAAAAAAGAAAACCCCGAAAAACTAAGGTCCAGCCTTCTAGAAGTCCATAGTCTAGTGAATGAGGTCAGAAAACAAATAATGATCACACAACATGGAAAGATCTTATAGAGATATGAGCACCATCAGCGATTTCACAAATGGGGTGGCGGTCCATCCTGGTGTTAGGAGGGAAGGTTCTTGGAAGCCATCTCAAGACGTATATACTTCTGATGGGAAGGCAGTCTATGCGGCTGCAGGTTGAGCGAAGGACGTTCCAGGCAGAGGGAACCACAAGTAAACAGGAGCCCTAATTACAAACAAGCCAAAGAAAGTTTAAAACTTTCAACACCGACAACAACTTTACATATTCTAAAAGAGTTAAAATCCAAGAACATGACGTCCAATGGTGTACAACAGTTTCTCAAAATTCTGTAAATAATTGACAAATACCAGGTTCATTTCAAAAGATAGGATTCTTTTAGAACCCTTTCAAGTCATGAACTGGCCCTCAAATGTCCAGCATCCCCTCCTTCTGGCTGAATGGTCTGGTTGATGTCCTCTTCCAGACTGACCAGTGAGCAGCAGCAGTATCAGTTAAGCTGCCCTGCCTGTTGGCTTTCCTGACAGTCTTTTGTCCAGGCAGGTATGTTTCTGTCCCACCTAGAGTACCAAAGACCGGAGCATCTTGTATATCTTAAGAGGAATGTAGAATTCTCTTCTGGTAAGACCAAAGAACACAGCTCCTATAACAAAACTCAAAGCTCTGAAAATAAGAAATTCTTTCTTTTTAAGGTTTATTGTATCTGTTTATAATTGTTCTGGCTTTAGAATCTCAGAGGCCTAATGAGAGATCACAGTGTTGACTGGATTCATCCTCTCCCATATTCTGGGTCACACACAGAAAGCTGATGTGCTGTCTTCCTTAAAGTTTTACATGTCTTTGCCCTAAAAAACTGCACTCTCTGTCAGTGATGCCAGTACACTCCAATCACCTGCTGACCGACTTCCATAGCCACTTGGTGCCCCTCTCCCTCTCTGTCTCTCTTCCTCCCCTGCCAGGAGTGAATGAAGCTATATTCCTGATAGCTCTGAAAGGCTGCAAGCTCTCAAGTTCCATATTCATAACTCAAACTGGCATGAGAGGGACCTTGCTTAAGCTAATCAGGGATATATATGAGAAATGGGAATAAAATTTAGATGCATATACATAGATTTACTACATGTAAATTTTAACGTGTTTTGAAAAGCTTGATGCACTTAAATAGATGAATCTGGCTGATTTTAGAGATGATAATTTAATGAAAGTGTACATCTATTGCTGTACAGCAAATCATCCCAGAACTTAGTGGTATAAAATAATAAGAACCATTTTATTATTATCTTTCAAGTTTCTGTGGTTTAAGAATTTGGGAGTGGAGTAGCTAAGTGGTTTGGGGTCTAATGAGGGTACGGGCAGACAATGGCTGGGGCTGGGGTTATTTTGAAGACTTCTTTACTCACAGGCCTTGTGTACCAGCTGGAAAGATCCAGACAGGTGGTGGCTGGAACAGCTGGGACTCTTCTAGGTGGTCTCTCCACTCATTATCTTCCCTATGGCAGCTTGAGAGTATCTGGACTTCTTACATGGCAGCTCACACCACTAAAGGCGCATCTCCTAAGATATAGAGTCAGGCAGAAGCTGTATCCCTCTTCCTAACCTAGTGCCATAGGGTTGCTTCCCTCCCGTTATATTTGGTAGAATTGAGTCACTAGGGCTGGCCCATGTTCAAGGGGAAGGAGTGTCAAAAAAATTGCAGATCTGTCTTAGGCAATCACAAAACTAGTCAGGAAGGGATGAGTATCAACTGCAAATGATAGATAAATAGCAAAAGTATAAAAGCTAATCATCATAATTCCCACTGACAGTTCTTTAAAATTTGTCCATGAATCAAATTCAGACCTTCAAAATTTTCTCGATGCTTTTTACCTTTTATCTAGTTTTTAATTTTTTGTTACATAATTATATTTTTCTTAATGACATGATTTTTCATTTATTTTACTGATGAAATTTTGTTTTGCACCTACTATATTTAGGCATGTGCTAAACAATTGGAATACAGAAGCAAATTTATACAGTTCATGCTTTCAAGGGAATTCACCGCCAAATTTACAATTCTATGTGACTACTAAACATTAGAAGCATAAACAAGACATAGAAATGGAATAGACATGGGGAAGAAAAATAACCCAATAAAGTCATACCGTATAGTCTCATTCTACTTCACAGACTTGCAAAATGAGACTTTCAGTTACACCGGCTTTAAATGTTCCAGAAACTATATTGCTAGTATTAATTTGGAAAGTATTCCCTAATTCAGTTCTTCAGAGCTAAAGCAAGACAAGATATTTCAAGTTAAAACAATAATATATAAATATAGGATCCTAGTCTAGGAATAAATTATTGAGATGTCATTTGATCTACCTGCATGTATCCAGGCAGATCTCAGCCCAGACCAAATCTATGGAAAGCTATTCTACTATTTCCAAGATAGTCCTAATAGGAACAGCTCTTCCATTTTACAGGGTGAAAGATATTTACTGTGCTGCATGAGGTCCAGGTGGTACATCAGATATAAAAACCCTAAGAGGAAGCACGTGTGGAAGGAAAGGGCACAGGTCAGTACTTTGGGAAGGCTGCATTCACAGGCTAGAAGAGAAAACAAAGTCACTGAGGAGACAAAATAATGGTCATCAGGGAGCTGGGGAAGTAAAGAGGAAAAGAAGAATCAAGACAGTGCAATGTCATGACAGCCCAAGAAGGGAGACATTTCATAAGGAGAGGAGAGACAACCCTATGAATGAACTATGTAGGTCAAGAAGAATGAAGTTGACGGCTCATATCACAAGGTAGCATAAAGCAGGTGGACATGGGTGATCTTCACATACCAGCTCCAGTCGAGTGATGGAGAAACAGCTCACATTATCCTGGATTCCTCAGCACACTATTACATGACAAGCAGCCCTATCATACTACCTGGATTACATCAAACTCTTCAGTGCAATTCAGCAACTATGCATTTGAGCATCTACTTTGTTTCTGGCTACTTTCAGTGGCTCTCCGCTCCCCACCAGAGATTAAATTCTTTCTTTCTTTCTTTCTTTATTTTTGTCTTTTTGTGACCGGCCGCACCGCGCTCAGCCAGTGAGCGCACCGGCCATCCTTGTATAGAATCCAAACCCGCAGCGGGAGCACTGCTGCGCTCCCAGCGCCGCACTCTCCTGAGTGCACCATGGGGTCGGCCCGAGGTTAAATTCTTTAGCCCAGTATCCATTGCTTTCCAATATCATTTAGCCTGGTTTATCAACCACTGTACTCTCACACGCACATTTTATTTTGTCAAAATATGATTATTCTAAAATGAAAAACCAAAAATACCCCCTTTTCTTGACAAATTTATTTATAAGTACATATCTAAGTTTTTATTTCTTATCTTCCAGGAAAGAAGTCCAAAGAGCCTAATTCAAAGATTAACTCTTGGTAGAGACATGTTATAAGAAACGAGAAAGTTTAGATAAAAATTTTAGTCAGAATTCAAGAAAAACAATCTGTCTGGTTAAAGAACATCATCAGCAGAGGAAGTGAGGAACTGATTTTCCAGAAGAGCTCTTAATTGAATTAAAGTTTAGCAGAAAATTGCTTAAGCATTTATCAGGAATGCTTTCCAGAAAACTTTCCAGAAAAAAGTTGGTTGTGAACTGTCTCACACAAAAACGTTTTATTCCAGACCAAGTTTGGGACAATTTTCTTTTTCATCTAAGTTGTCCTTCCTATGTGCACTTTATGTGTTTTCCACATCAGAATGTGTTTTGTGCCTCCGTGACCATCCCCACATACCAATTCCTTCCACCTCTCATTGCTTCAGGCCAAGACTGAATGTTTTCTACTCTGACTAATGTTTTCTTTCTATTCTAAACTACAGTTCTTTTACTGTTTCACTCTTGCTTTTAATTGTCGTGTTTGTGTTCATATTTCCTCTTTTAACTATAAGGAATTGCATCTTTTCCGCTGTACTCATGTATACACACTAGCATTTAATAAAGGTTGGAATAAGTGTATATAACTAAATTCATAGCATATGAGGTATTTTATAATGCAGTATTCCATATATTGTACTTCAAGAAAATATTTCATTATCTAAGTTAATGACTGCATTAATTGGATTATATTCAGAGTTGAATAATTGAAAACTCAAAATTATTACAGTGTTTTAAACAAGATAGAAATCAATTTTTCTCTCTCATAGAGGCTGTCTGGAGCTCAGCAGTCCACAACGGGTACAGTGACTCCATGGTCCTTCTGTCTTGTCGCTTCCATCATCTTCAGTGTGTGGCTTCTTCCTCACGGTTCAAGGTGGATGCTTGATCTTTAGCCACCACATCCTTATTCCTGCCAACAGGAAGAATGGCATGCCCGTTTTTTTTAAGGACACATCTTAGAAGTTGCACATAGCAATCCGATTACATCTCATTAGCCATAATTTAGTCACACATAGCACCCAGTAGTAAGGGAAATGAGGAAGGTACACAGTTTAAAAATCACAGATTCTCCTAATAAGGAGGAAGAGAGAAGAAATATTGAAGAACAGATAGAAGTCTCTTCTATGGCCTATTCTAATGGTTACCAAACCTTATTGGTTAGGAAATTCCTATTTTTATTTGAGCTTTTTCTTATACTTTAGCATATTTGTTTCTATTGGGTTCTCAGTAAACGTTAATAGACTCACTTTTTAATATAGCAAAATATCAGTTCCAAGCTCCGAGAGAGCAATACATATATATATATATATATATATATATATAACATGTAATATAAAAAATGTTGGGGGCCACTTTTATATAAAACATCATGGTCCCCAAGTTTTATATTATGTACCATAAGCAATAAATTCTAATTCCCCCAATATATTTACATTTATTTGTTAATATATTTTATAAATGTATTACTATATTAATATATTATGTATATTATAAAACATGCACAAAAATTTAAATTGATGAGATAAGAAATGAACATGTCAAAGTTCTAGTATTTTCTTCCTTTACACCTTTACACCAACGTACCTTTTTAGGCAAACACCAATCGAACAGATGTTAAATATCCTGACTTATGCTCGTCAGTTATTACACATTATTTCAATTGTGAATTCAACAAAATCTAACAAAGAGGCTAAAACAAAATGCTAATAATATAAGTTGTTACATTGTCATGTCCCTCATAGGAAAGAAATAACAATTGCTGAAACGCCCACATTTTGGGTCTGACAGTTTAAGCGTCTCAACAAAATGTCTGCATTGAAAAACCCATTTGGGCTTTTTCACAACATAGTTGAATTTGCTAAAGAGTTCAGTATCTTCTTGTTTATAAAGTTTTAATTTTACTACTATTGGGTTACACACAGGGGATAAACAAGGAACACTGCTGTTCTGTTCATCATGGTCATGAATTATAGGCCCTGGAGAAGCAGGTGGAGATACTTTGCAGTCAATTTCAGTGTGCTGCGTGTGTCCTATACGTGGTTCTACATGATGTGTATGTAGACTTAAAGGCTTTTTAAATGAAGCTATAGCTGAAGTTGCTGGACCAGTCATGTTACATTTCCCTAAGGGCAAAACTCAAAACTGACAGCCCTCACTTTGTGTTGCACAATAAAACCAAGCCATCAGGACCCTGCAGACCCCTGCCACATAGCTACTCATTCAATTCAATTACTCAGCCTAATTATCTTGACAAAGTGGATTATTTGTTTAAATTCTTCATTTTCTGGGACCATGAAAGCAATAAGTACCATAGGAAAAAGTGATCATGCCATCTTGGAATTGGTAATATATAAAATGTATACTTTTGATCAGAGTCAGGCATATACCCAAGGCCTTAAGAATAAAAAGATTTGAAAAGCAGTTTATAGAAGGTTCAAATATAGGTTTATGAAGAGAGTCTGAAAGAGAACATTGCTTAAGAGAGATGGTGGGCTCTAAAAATGAAATTTTGTCTATGTTATAATGAATAAGTGCTGAGATACAGATGTCAGTAAGACTGCCCAGAAATTCTATGACGGTCATATAACCAAGGACACAAATTGTGAAATGTATAAGAAAATCGTTAATGTGCTGATAATCCAAAGCTTACAATAGTGACAAAGGCAATAAAACCTACCGTTTCAATTCTGTTTAGATCATTGATGTGAACAAGAAAGTAGAATGTACAAAACTGGAGATAGCAGTATAATGCTGGTAGATGAGAGAAGCATTTCCATCAAGAAAAAAATTATCATTAAAACTTAAAAGTCAAGCAAAAGGGACACAAATTTCCAGAAAAGAATGGGCTGCTTAAACAAATCCTACGCTCCATTCCCAGAGACTTTCATAACAGAATTCTAAAGGAACTTGTGAAGTAACTGTTGAATCAAGGAGAACCTGAGATATATCAAGAGACTGGAACAAAGCAGACTCACTTTGGATTTACAGAAGGTGGGAGACAGGAAGTTTGAAGGCAGATTCCAGGAACAATAAATAAGTAGACGTGATGTTTATGGACCTTACAAAACAAAATGCTGATCAGTAGGATCTACAGTGTTTTCATAACAAAAATCCGTTATAAATGGGCTTTTAAATACGGTAAATAGATACCCTTTTTAGTAAGGTAAAGCGAGGAGCAGGTAATGGACATACGCCATAAACAAGGTACCAAAGAACTGCTATAAGATAGTCTCTTTACAAACTTGAGGTGCAGTCTTTAAAGGTATGCCACAGGGGACTTTCTTTTCTTTTTAAAAACTAATTTATTTTCTAACTATATAAGCAATATATTTTTGAAGCACACGGACACAGTATTTCCTTGAATCCAACATTTAATTCATTGTGAGAAAATGCATCAATTTAAAAATAGCTTTTTGGTTTGAGAAAAGAATTATATTAATGTATAATTCACCCTGATTTCAGAAGCAATAAAATATGAAAAAAATCTACCTTAGAATTGAGGAAATGCACACACAGGTACACACATATTTACAAGGTTGAAATCACACATTTTATTTACTTGGCACTTGATTATAATGCTTGACTTCCATGTCATCAAAAACTCTATAAACAAAATTTCTAGTGAATCAGTAACACATTATAATTTATTTATTACTTTATTATTTTAAAATTTCTTATTATAAATAATTTGGCAACTTATTGCTCAGAAATATTGATCTGCATTTCTGATTATTTCCTTAGGGTGTATTTCCAGAAGTGAAATTATTGAATAAAAAGATATATATGTTTTAAATTTTCTTGATACAGGGTTCCAAACTACTCAGAAAGCTTGTATCAATTCATATTAACATGAGCAGTTGAAGACAGGAGCAATTCCACCACCAATCCAAATGGTCTTTCCTTTTCAAATTCTTTGTTGATTTAGTGGGGGAAAAATTGTTTTCTTTTAATTTGGTTTGCATATCATTAACTGCAGTGACAATGAATATTATCCCATGTAAATATTACTATTTGTTTTTCTTCTGTGAATTGCCTGTTCCTAACTTTTGTTCATTTTTCTAATGGAAATTTATTATTTTCCTTGTTGATTGGTATGTTATTTCTATATAACAAAGATATTAACCATCTCTGCCCTATTTATTGCATTTTTTTGTATTAAACATTTGTGTTATTTTGTTTTAAATCTGTCTGTTCTTTATCTTTAAAGTTCATCCTAAAGAGTATATGTCTTTTTGTCGGAAAGTTTACAAAATTTACTTCAATTGTTATATCTGATATTTGACCTTACCACTAGAATTTTGTTTATTCCTTTTGTTTTTGGGCAATGTCTTGCTGTTTGTTTTGTGTGTGCCTGTGTTTTGCTTTATGATTGGTGTTTTGATTGCTTTTACCTTCCATAGTGATTTGGAACATAGACATCCTATTTTTTATTCTGCTAGTGGTTGTTTCTAAATTTTTCAAATCATATGTGGACCTATATTTTATAAAATATAAAATTCATGCATAAAGCAAAACCTTTGATTCTCATTAAGGGGGATTAGGAATTTGGTGTGTTTTTACTCTATCCTCCCCTCCCCCAATCTCTTCCCACACTCACTCTCTGGTCTTCATTGATATCCTCTGGGATTTAGATCTACATTATTACTACTAAATTATTACTTTTCCATTTTATAGCTCTTACAATAACTTTTATATTCACTTTCAAAGAAATTGTTTCTTCTATTTGCACTCAGTTCTGTAAGACTGTAATACCAGTTAACACCAGTTATTTTTATTTAAATGTATGTTTATCTGGTCTCATTGCTCATGCTCACTGGCAGTCCTTTTATATTAGAATTTTTCTGTTGCTGGGTCCTTCAGCTTTTATGAGTCTCAGGCAGCCAGATTTTGAAAGACCAGAACAATAGATTGACCAGATAAAATTTAACAGTGAAGATGGAAAAGTAATGCACATGGTTTGAAAGATTAGATACATACAGAATGGAGGAGTCCTTGTTTGGCAATAATTGTAATGAAAAAGAACAGGAGATTCGAGTTGCCATGACCTCAAAATGAGCAAACCATCCTAATGTGACAGTTAAAAAAAGCTAATACAAATACAATCGTCATGCTAATAAGCACAAATCTGAGGCAGGCAGTCTGAGTATTCAGGTCAGTTTGAGCATATTAACATTTGAAAACTAGCAAGCACCCAAAAGGGCAATGAAGACAGAAAAGACTCTGAAAATCATGTCATATAAAGATTGATTGAGGAAACTTGGGGCTCAAAACCAGGAACACTGAGATTTAGGACCTGTGGTAGTTATATGTGTGTTGGAAGGGCTATGATAGAGAATAAATTTAGACGTGTTGCTCCTGGAGGTAGGTGTAGGAGAATGAGTAAAGTTTCACAGAAGATTTCAATGAAACAGGAGGAAATTTCTCACAGTGCAGTCCAAAATTGGCACATTCTTCCCCAGATGCTGCCATGCTTCCCATGCCCTTTGAGAGTGGATGTTAACTTGAAGATGGTACATGACCTATATGACTTTGGCAAATAAGTGGTTAATTAGAAACGTGCTTGAGACAAATATATTGCCGTGTGCAATTTCCCAGCTTTCTCCTCCTGCTACACTACCTTCCTTCCTCCCTTCCCCCACCCCTCATACCGCTGCTAAAGAGATCTTTGCTTTCACCTGCTCATTTTCTCCCCACCCTTCATCTTTGAGGAGAGTTCGACTTTTATGGGCAAGGCTCTGGGCTTCTTGTACAGTGGTACCAGGTCCAGATAAGTGGAAGGAAAGTGGGAAACACTCTTACTTCCTAACGTAGCTTCTAGAATTGCTTTAATATCGACAATACAGGGAAAATGTGAATAATATTTTCTAAAGGGTTGCTTGATATTTGAAAAAGTGAAAATCATGAAATAGTGTGAGAAAAGAAAGAAAAGCCAAGCTTTTTCTCTGATGTTTGCAGGGTTTGGAGTGTAGACAGGCTCTGAAGCATATGCATGATATGAGAGAACAGGGAGGAGAGAAGAGGGGACACGAGCAAGTTCAGAAGTAGAGTCAGTCTGCTCTCCTGAAATAAAGAGGCATGTTCCCTGCCTAGATTGCCTTGGGACAAGAGTCTCATGGGACAAATAAGAGGATCAGGAGAACCTAAAAGAGTTTTTAGATCCCATTTAGATGGGCAGAAGTCATAAGACTCTTAGTGGTAAGGAACCAGAATTTTAAATCTGATCCCTTCCCCACTTTAAATATTATGCAAATGGTTATATATACTGGTGCTGGTATTACTCATGTAGGATTGTCATTCCAAAGTGTGGATTTACTCATACTCCATTAACCACTCTCTGCTTTCATAAATTCTAACTATGAACTCCTCCAGGGTGTGTGTGTGGGGGGGGGGGAGATATTTCCCTATTTCAATCAAAATTCTGTTGCCCAAAGAGAGCAAAAAGGGGAAAACAACACCCCTTCCAAATGTTGTCTCATTTTTGCTGTTGTTAGGTGTTATGATAGTTAATTTTAGGTCTACTTGGCTGAGCCATAGTGCCCAGATATGTGGTCAAACATTATTCTGGATGTTTCTGTGAGGGTACTTTTAAATGAGACTAATATTTAAATTGGTGAACTTTTAGAAAAGCAAATTGCCCTCCATAATGTGAGTGGGCCACATCAAATCAGTTGAAGGCCTGACTAGAACAACAGACTTCTCCAGAGCAGCAGGGAATTCTGCCAGCAGATGGCCTTTGGACTTCAGCTACATCAGCTCTTCCCTGGACTCCAAACTGCTGGCCCATCCTGCAGATTTTGGACTTGTCAACCTCCATAATCATGTGAGCCAATTCCTTAAAATAAATCTATATGTTTGTATGTGTACATATATTGGTCTATTTTTCTGGAGAACCCTAATAAAGGTGGGTATAAAAAGATACCCTGCATTTGAAAGGAAATCAGACTTTATGGACCTAAATATCTGATCCCACTCTAAGATTCTATTTGCTTCTACCAGTCTCCTCCAGATTCCATATAGAATTATACCGTATTACGAGTTAACCTGAACTCTATTCTGGTTGATGGGAACTTAAATGTTTCCCAGCCTTGTGTGAACTATGGAAATTGTTCAGCCTACAGTTTCCAGTTATTATTTGCTAAGTCTTACTTAATTTCACCATATGTATGCACAAATTAATATTTAACAATAAACTTAAGGGCAACCCCCCCCCAAAAAAAAGAATTATACTGTATTATTTAACATATACAGTGTTTGAATGGGCAGGGTATTAACTCACCAAAACTTTCAAAATATCTTAATCTTTTTATAAATTTTGCAATTAGCAAAAATATGCAGGAAGGTATTGTTTGGGTGATAATTAAATACATGATACATGTATTATGTATATTAGCAAAAAAATAAATTGTGAATAAATGGGTAAATTCTCAGATACAAGAAAAAGCCTGGTGGCAAATAATAGATTTTTCAAAGTCCTGTGCAGACCTAAGAGAACACCTACCTAAAATGGATTGTTCATCATCAAATGATAAACAGTGAGAATTATTCTGTAGGAAATATATTGTAGTTTCTTTTTAGAACATAGAAAGTCTGACCTCCAATAATTCATATTCAAGACAGATTATTATTCAATAGATGGCATCATTTGTGTACCCCATTCTGCAAGTGTAAGGAGGGGGATAATTTTTCAAAGACTCTTTCATCTCTTCTCCCACTATACAACTCCCTCTAGTTGTAAAGTTTTGCATCCAAACTATATGAGCTTTTAAGCCTTATATATATTCATCATAATCTTTTCCAAGAGGAATGATCTTCCACTTTCTTTCAAGTTAAATTACCAATAGAGGGCCATTCCATGAAAAACCCAATGACATTACATACATTGGGATTAATATATTAAAATGGAGTTTAAGTTTGTTTAAACTTGCCAAAATAAAGGGTAGATAGAACAAATGACTGTGATGACCACAATGCATATGAAAGGGCCTAAACTCTCCTCTTACACATGCTAGAAAGTCAATACACATTGGAGTCCTTTATTGCTACTCAGTTATTCCTATTTCCAAGTAAATACAATTTCAAATCCAGTGCGCCACTCAGAAGTACATTAAAATTTAAATTTCTTACAGCTTTAGTAGGCTTTTATTTTTTAGCTTTGAGGATTTATTACCTCTTCTTTTACTATATAATTTATTTAATTATAAGTTTATATAATTTAATTTTTATTTTATTTCTTAAATTTATTAGCATATTTGTTGTTACAAATCTTACTTATTCTTTATGCCCCTTATCCAATCTCCCCCCTCCCCTTCCCCCTACCCCTTCCCTCCCACTCTAATAACCATAGATTTTTTTTCTCCATCTGATAGATTAACTGTTCCTCTGTTGGTCTGTTGCCTAGGTGATCTGCCCAGTATTGAGACAGGTGTGGATCAGATGCTTTTTCTATTACTCGGGAGTGTGCTTTGTGGAGAAAGAGGCCCTCTTCTTTTTTTTTTTTTTTTTCTTTTGGTCTCTGCTGGTGCCTCTCCTTGTATTAATGCAGTTGAGAGTCTGTCATGCCATCTGCACGGTGGCCGTGACTGCTGCTATAGAGACTAGCCCTTTTGCAGCAGCCATGGCAATTGAGGTGGCTATGGTGGGCTACCTGCGTGAAAATGGTGTTTTTGCTGTGCTCTTTACTTGGTTGTGGTTGGGTTCAGCTGCCCCCGGCTCCACACCTCAGGACCCCCGCGGGGCCCTGGGGTTGTGGTGGCAGCTTGCCTAGTTGCGGTTGGGCTTGGCTTCCCTCAGCTCTGTGCCTCAGGACACCATCAGGGCCTGGAATAGGCTTATTTTTAATACTGCCAGTTATAGCCCTAGCTGACTGAGATTTCCATATTGGTATGAAGTTGGCTAAGTGGCCTGTAAGATCTCTGCCAAATCTGATATTCTTGAGCTTTCTTCTAGGAGCCCATAGTTGACCAGTGTAAAGATGAAGTGGCCCATCCACATTCTTGACAGTATTTCTTCTTGATCTTAAATGTATTTTGCATTCACACGCCCATAAAATAATACCTGGAGGAGGCGTGAAGACCTTTAATTCCCTCTGGAAATCATAATCCTACCACTTCTGTCCTAGAGCTCACATTTTCTACAGCAGTTTACCTAGGGATGTGTGATAGCTGGCAAAATCATGATGTGTGAAAACCAGGAGGAATAAGAGATGCTTAGTTTGTGCATTCAATAATCTATTTGTTTTCTCTTGAAGAGGTCTGGGGGGGCAAGGTCTTTGCCCACTTTAACTGCTGGTGCAATCCATAATATAGAGCCAGTGGCCTATGCATGCTTAATAAATACTAGCAAGTAATTAGAGTGTTGACGGGTAACTGTCTCTGATGTTGTTACCATTTGCCAAAAAATTAAACTACATTTGCACTTTCAGTAATTATCTCCATGCCAAATTATTCTCATGTGGACCCAAACGTTGCAATTTTAGATGGATTCACACCATAGCATCAATTACTTAATTATTCTACTGTGAGCAGAGCCCAGTTTTCAGAAGAAACAACTTTCACAACACAGACAAGTCTTCGTCTGTCATAGGTATTATTACCCATATAAATTGAGGATGGAGTAGGAGTGGGATTTGGAAATGTTTACTAAAGGCAGATGGCACTATACCTACTCTACTTTCCAGAGCTACAACAAGTTGTTTTACCTTCTTTTAAATGAAGGAGTTATATTGCTAACCTACCTCAAGTACATAACTTTAAAAAAGTTATACATGCACATGCATTACATCAATATCATTTTGGAATGAATTCTGTACAATTTCAAAGAAAGTATCTAAGACATCGATGCTGTCATAAGCTCAGGCAAGCAGAGTGGACCAGAGCCCTACTTCTCTCTCTTCAGTTCATACTAGCAATTTCCAAATCCTCTGAATCAATTATCCACAATGTTAAATAAGAACATTTTCATTAAGTTTCAGATTAGGCGTCAATTTAGTTGGCAGGGGGGAGGGCAGAGTTGGGGGAGAGCAGTTTTCAGTCTATCAAAGTCGCTTATAATCTTTAAGGAGCATTTTAATTAATCCCGAGAACACATACAATTTCTTTCTAGAAATTAATTCAGTAAAGAAAAACTTTTGAGAAAATGTACATACTTTTTTAAAGAGTGGCAAGAAGACAGGTGGCATACCTAGGAATAGATCTAAACTGTGCAAAATAGTTATACAAATAAGCTTCTTCAGAAACAGACAAAGGTTTCTGTGGTTTTCCTCTTTCCACTGAGTCTGTAATCTCCTATGATGATCATTTCACTAAAATTTACCTCATGGTGATTTGCATTTCCTCTGCAGAGCTGGAACTTCCTCTGTGTTAATGTTAATTTCTCTTTCTCTGGGCTTATCTTAATTTGACTGAAATAATATGGCGTCAAAGTGGTGGCCTAAAAATGTAAAACCTTTTATTCTAGAATATGATATAATTAGCTTCAGGAATCTACAGTAGAACCACTAATACAAGGAGAAACACAAACCTAAAGACCTGTAAGCAAAGGAAACGTCCAGCCATCATTTGTGTGCCTTTGGCAAGAATATGACTCAAGTGACCGGGAAATAAAGCCTTAGATTGAATAAGTGGCTTTAACCACATACCGTACCACCTGAGGAGCCACATAAGATCCTCCGCTCCACAGACATCATCTTTCTGTCTTTACTTCAGGCCGTCTATCCATTCTACTCTATGTTCATTTAACTGCACAGGTTTTTGTGAGCCAAGAGCCTTCCATAATTTATAGGTAGCTCCACTCTTACTATGTGACTGATCAGGGTTATAGTCTTGCTATAACTGCAATATGTTTATACATGCATATGTAAGGGAGAAAAATAAAGGAATTCTCTAAGTTTCCAGACAAGTTGCAATCAATTCAAATAATTCAGTTAATAAGTCTTTTTAAAACATTATGTTTCTGATCCAGTGTTGTAGGAATACACGATCCAGTTTATAATCCCAAGAGCTTAAACTAAACCGGGTGTAGAATACAACCTCACAAACAAAAAGTCACAAGACAACTTATATTAGAATATGATGTAGTAGAAGTTCAGAGAAAGAAGATCTAGCACATTATAGATCTAGCCAATTGAAGCAATCACAGACTCTGTGACCTGACATGTTCCTGGAAGGCCCTAGACTTCTAATTATTTCACATGTGAGAATGATCTGATTGAAGTATTAGTTTGGAGCATGAGTAGTCATGGAACATAAATTCTACATTTTACTAGAGTGAAATGGGTAGATCCACTGGGAAAATTTCAGTTAATAACTGGAAACTAATGTGGGCATGCCAGAATAGCCAGAGAACTATACCAAACTTACTTCAAACCCCAAAATGAAGACGGTAGGCTATCTCCAATGTTCACTGTGAATGTGAACAGAGATATGATCATGGTGGTAAAAAGTAATTGGCTTTCTAAAAAGAAACCTCTAGTAGTCAGATTTATTTTTCTTTGTCATGCATTATGAATAAAATGATATTCATACTGCTGCATAGTTTAAATTATTTCCTGGAGTGCAGTTGGGCTTTGGAACTCAGTGATCCCCATTTTAAACTAACCCTTGGGAGTGGAGAGGAGTTGGCACTGTGCAGTGAAGCATTTCATCACCTAAGCTCCCTTACCCCCAAAAAACTCCTTATATTGTAGATACAAAAATTCCTTTACTTTAGCCTGAGATCGAGTTTCACCATTCTCTAGATTCAGTTAACACTCTCCAAATGAAAGAATCCAAAGAGATATTTGATAAGCTATCTACCATGTATCAGATTTATGCCAGTTGATTAGAAGAATATATTCTGAAGTGATTGACAGTTCTTTGACAATAACAATTTATTACCTGTCAATCAGAAAGGTATGCTTTTGATATACAGAAGTGAAATAATATTGAAATAAAACTAACTCTAAGTTAAAACAGGAGTTATACTGTTCCAAATAGATCCCAGATGACTATAAAAAACATATTTGTCTAGGTAATAACAATTAGTTAAGTGATACATGGTTATTACATAGATGATAAACTTTAATGCAATGTAGTATATAAGTGTTCCTACACTATTAAAATAAAAAGTAATACTGAATTCAGTAACTCGAATGGAATAGAAATTTGGAATTCTAAGTTTGGAGAGCAATATATGGCAAAAGTTTATAATTAGTATTAAGAATCTGACTTATTTTCTTTAAGTCAGTGGACTTACCTCTAAGTTTCAGACCCATAAATTAGAGGAAATATGTTATAATTGGTTCACTTTGAGCTAAATGGTTGATATTTTTAACATCTGAAACCTGCTATTTTATAGCTGAGGTTCATCCTGCTTTCCTACAGCTTCACAAACTTTCCATTTTAAATCACAGAACTTCCATGCTAATTATAAACTTTTATCCTTAAAAGTGGTGCTGCCTTTCAATCATTTGCTTTAGTTGGGCTTTTTTCTAAAATCTTATAGAAGATAGCACTGTTCTTAATTTTGACCAAGTAAGATTTTATTCATCTAACAGAAGCTCAATATCTTATTAATACTCTGGGAAGCCTTGGTCAAAGGCAGAATTTAATGCAAACTAAATGTTTAGACACAAGAATTTACACTTGCAACTTACAAATGTTTAGCAAAGGAAACAAAAGTTCTGACTTTTTCCTTACCTGTGGAACATATTGAGTGATATTTTTCTCTGTATTAAAATTAGTCACAGCTGGATTGGCTAAGGCAATGAATGAGCTGTGGTCAGCTCATGGGTGAGCCAGTTAATGTTATTCTCTTTTCCTCAGTGGTCATTGGCTGTGCTCTAGCCTTGCGAGTCTGTGTCCCTGTGGGTGGAAGGTAGGTTTAAGTGCAAATCCATCACTGGAAAGGTTCAAACTGCTAAATATATGTGGCCTGGGGATAGTTTCTCAGTAGCCTTAACCCAGAGTAATGAAGAAACACAGAAATGGCACCAGCCATCGGAGACTACATTAGCTCTGGTCATTAAAGTACCAGTAAGTGTAAATAATAATAATAACAATAAATATGATATTTAGTGTTGCTTAGCACCAGGAATGGACTATGTACTTCTTCTCCATGACAGAGATACCTTTATCTGTATTTTACAGATGAGAAAACTGATACTCAAAGAGTTTATATGATTTGCCAATGTTATATACTAACTAGTGATGGAACCATAATTTGAAGCAGGCATGTCTCATCCCAAAGCCCTTGCTTATACTGTAGAGGCTTTCAAACCTTGATCTGTAAACTAAGAAAACCAGAATCACCTAAGAAGCTTCTTACGAGCATATTTTCTGACCTCAGGAACCAAAGAATTTGATTCTGTGAACCTGGGGGCAGTCTGGAAATCTGGTTTCTTCCTTTAAAAAAAAAAAAAAATCTTCCCAGGGGAGTCTGACCCTGATCCGGGCATGGAAACCACTGCTTAACATAGTACTTCCCAACCTAAGTCACATCAGTAATGACACTATCTGCATGGGTCTCAGGGGAAGTGGACACGGCTGCTCCCAGGCAGCAGTGACAGGCCTGGAGCCTCTGGCTGCCCTTCATCCTCCCCAGGCCTGAGAGGGCAACATCCCAGAACACAGATAAGCCAGTCCGAGAACACTGTTATTCAATTAGGACCCCCCATCTAAAACCCTAACTAGTCTGTTAGAGCCCTACACTTCTCAGTGGCTTAATGCCATTACATAGAGAAGCACTCGTGTGAGAAACCAAAAGGGCCAAGCTTCTGAAATGGCTTCACACAATCTCTGAGTCCCCAGCCTAGTCCCCAGGAAAGGCTCTGACACTGAGGAGAATCTTACTCATTGGTCTCAACCTCAGTCAAGAAGCAAATTACCTTTTGGGTAGAGCATAAGGAGCTCAGGCTTAGAAGTCGAGAGAAGGGAAAGAGCTTTTCAGCTCTTGGTTCATGAAGGTCATTTTTCTTATCTTGATAACAGAAAGAATTAGCCCATAGGCTAGGAAATACTCAGCAGATAGATGAGTGCTGTGGATTGGATGTCCCCCTAAACTCACTGAGGCTTGGTCCCCATTGTGACAGTGTTAAGAGGGTGGGAAATCCTATCATGGTAGTTGAAATAGGGGGCCTTAGAAAGGTGATTAGATTGTGAGGACCCTGCCCTAGTGAATGGATTAATAAGTGAATGGTTTAATGGTGGTCATGGGTCTGATTCTCAGGGATTTAAAAGGAGAGCACGTGAGGAGCTCTCTCTGTGCTTCTGCAGTCTGCCATGTGACACCCAGCTTTTTATGAAGAGTCACTATCCACCAACAAGACTCTTGCCAGATGTGTTCCCTGGAGTTTGGACTTCCCAGCCTCTGAAACTGTAAGCAATAAATATTGTTTCTTTATGAATTAGCCAGTTTCAGTATTTTCTTAAAAGTAACAGAAACAGGCTAATGTAATGGGTTTCTTTGAATTTCTCTGTAAGGTATTAGCAAGATGGAGAAAGGGTCTACCTAAAGGCTCTCCCGTGTGATTTTGCTGATAGGCTTTAAATCTGGATTTGAATTTTGACTCTATCACTCACCAGTTTTATGACCTTGAGCAAAAGATTTAACCTCTTTAAACCTAATCATATGTATCTCCTGTGGGGATTAAATGAGATAGTGTGTTACATAGCAAGCATCCTTCAAATACTAGCTGTTATTATCTCAGCCACATTTATTGGAAATGCAGTGATAGCTTGGCACAGACATGAAGCTTCCACACACATTCCTATATTGCTGGGATCATGCCTTCAGCATGGTCTGTGGCTAGCCAATGCTATTCTGAACAATGAGGGGCCAATCTGGTGCTGGAAGACACCCTAAGCATATGACCATTCACAAGGTGCCTCAGCTGGAAATCCAGGAGTCATCACTGACTCCTCCTGCCCAGCTATGCTGGAAATCTTTCAGTTCCACTAATGCCTGTTTGTTCTCTCTCCATGTTCCTTCAGTCTAGAACACTCTCTATTTTCCACCTCCAAAGTTACTCTTCTGGCTAATTTTCTCCCAATGATCAGGTCCTTCTTAAGGGTTAAATGATTAAACTTCAGCACTCTAAAGTTTCTGAAATAAAAAATGTCATAAGTAATTAGAACTCCTTTCTTATTTTAAAAAGTCCTATGCAGCTCTGAATTCCTTTGGGCTCAGGGCTGCTGAGGATGAGAGAGGCAGCACCATGAAAGGGAAAGGGTATGAGGTGAGAATCTCAAGACTTAAGCTACCCACATGGAGAACCATTTCACCTATTCAAGAGTTGGTTTTTTCATTGAAAACAGGAAGGGCTGGACAAGAAGGAATTTTTTTTTTTCTCTAAAATTTTGTGTAGTACCAGGCTTGGAAGCAACATCAGTATGGTTCTGCCTTGGGTGGATGTTGAATTCCTTCACTGAGGATCATTGCGATAAAATGCCGGCCATGGACCTTTCCACCTCCATAGCCTCCACGTAACCCTTCTTCCTGCTCTCACAAAAAGCACCATGTAAACAACTTTGCAGAAAGAAACTACTCAGTATATGTTTTCACATGAATAAAGCAGGGTTATTTGTAAGTAGTTGACATTAATGAAAGAGAGAATTTTTCTAATGGTTTGAGTCTAGGCATTTAGATCAAAGAAATTAAAAAGTTGGTGGCATGAGAAGTAGGGAACTAGGCAGAGTACTCATTCCTAACTAAACTTAGAGTACATAATAAAGGACTTGAAAGAAATCAGATTATTTCTCCTGAATCCACTTTCTCACTTAGATATGTCTGTGGGTCCCATCATCCAAGAAGCTGGGCATGCTCCTAGATGCCTTCCTTTTTCTGTATGTACCACACTCAGTGAGTCACTAATCATTCCCACTTGATCTACAGGAATAGCCTGTTACTATGTCTCCTGGCCCATATCATCACCCTTCTCAAGTACATGCTTTCTGGAGGGTAATATGTGTCAAATTTATTGTAATTGTTCTGACTCTTTCAACTAGTAATTAAAATTCTAGAAATATATCTTAAGTATGTAATTATATATAGGCACAGGAGGTGGGGCAAGACAGTGAACTAGAGGTGCCCAGAGCTAGTTCCTCCTACAGAAAAGAACCAGAGCAAGTAACAGACAAGTACTGCCAGAAGCATTGGTGGAAGAGTGTAGGAGTGCAGCAGGAGACTGGTGAGATCCCTGTGAGACACAAAAGCCCAGGATGGTGGCATAGAGAGGAGAGAGAGGCACATGGCCTCAGCCACCATGTCTCTGACAATGGGATCAGCTCAGGAAAAATTTTCCCTTGTGGAGAAAAGGTAGGCAGAGGACCCATACCAACCTCCATTCTCACCACAGAGGCCTACAGATCCTTTGGCAGGACAAGCCTGGAGCCAAGAGAGGGGAGTGCCATAGAAAACACACACTGCAGCATACTAGAGCACTAGCACAAACTGCACACTCTCCACATCCCACCCTCATGACCCAAGCCTATGTAGGACAGCACCATCTTGAAACCAGAACCGTTGCAGAACATGCCCTGCCCTGGGGCTAGTAGCCACAGTGCTTCCCTAGCCTTATGGCTCTGCCCTCTTTCCAGCACACTCACACAAGAGGCTACAACACCCTGATCCTAGAGGCTTAAAGCCTGGGTGCACAGCAGCTGTGATTGTTGTTCTGCATTCTGGGAAGTCAACCCTAGTCCTGCTGAACTGACACACCCCCACGTCCCCAGCCAGAGATCAGACAGGCAAACCCTCTTCTGGTGCACCTGCCCTTATTTCTCCCCCTATCCCCAGTCCTGCCAATTGACTGAGAAGTGTGTGCCTGAGCCCACAAGCTGGAAAACAGCTCATGGGTCTTTACCCTAACAAATACACCCTCAAGCCAGTGGAAATAAGATGTGTCTGCCCCTCCATACAGTTTTGTCCTGAAAAGTCCCACCTAGCAGCCTTGCCAACAGTCCCAGAAGAAGCTGTACTAGCCCTCTCACTGCAAGCCTACCTAGTGGCCTTGCACACCATACAGAAGCAGCTGGACAGGCCCACTCACTGCAGTCCCACCTACTGGTCTTGCCCACTTCCTGAGAAGTGGTTCAGCAGCTCCAACCTTGGCAGTACAGCTCCTGAACTGCAGAAGGAATCAGGACCTTGCATTGGGCCCCAAGAACTGGCATTGCAGAAGGGCCAGCAGCAGACCCATGCTTAGCTAGCTGAGCCAAAGCACACCCACACCCCTGGCTCAGAGAAACAGCTCAACTGTCATATCCCTGGAAGACCCACCACTGAGTCTTTGAGCCAGCACACGCATGCATGCATCCGAGTAGAAAAAACTTGGCTGGCATGCTCTTGGTGGGCCCACCCGTGGTCAGAGAAGCAGCACAGTGGCCCTGCCACTGGGAAACCAGTCCCAGAAACCCTGATATGCCATATGCCCACACCTGAGAATTAATCCAGAAATTGTTTCCCCAGTGAGCCAGTTCCTAAGATGACTGACCCACAGTGTGTATGTTCACATACCCAACCTGTGATTCAACCTGGTGATACCTCTCCCAGCAAAGCTATGCCACTGCTGCCACAAACCTTCAAAGCATAAGTCACTGAGCCACTCACAGACATAGCAAAAGTGGATCACAGCTGAAGAAACTACACAGAATCTATACTACTGCTTCCATCCTGAA